>NC_041391.1:31503253-31531526 GCF_002162155.2 Triticum dicoccoides
GGCCAATATTATTGTACTAAATAGACAATACCTCGCGTGTTGCAGAGGGATGGTAGTATAATAAACAACTTGAAAGAGAGGGGCAACCGGTAAGGAGAAAAAGAGTAAGAAATAAAAATAAAAAATATTTGGCAGCAGAAGATGGCTTGGATTTAATATGTAACTCCGAAATAGAGTATGAGGATGGCTCGCTCCCTGCGCACTACTGCGGCAACTTTGTTGAAAAATGTGTAAGTAGTTCACAAAAATGACTAAATCTAATGAAAAGAAAGTATAAGTTTGAAAATCAATAAAAGAAAGTGCCTAAAAATAGAATAAAAACTTTTGAATTAAGTTAAAAATGTCATTCAAACAAAAATGTGAAGGATGACTAACATGAATATATGATGTGGCAGCGTTACATGCACAGAGTAATGAAAAAATGATTGTAATTTATAAGTTAAATGCATGACTCACTTATGTGGCAGATTTTGCATGGCTTAGTGGAAGAGAATACCTAAATGCATTGCTTAGTGGGACGGTGAGGTGGACACTTTGCATATTGAGAGAATTGGGACCAACTTTTTAAGCATGTAAGATTCGGCTATTCCTTTACCGTGCAAAATATTATTATTATTATTATACTATTTACTTTATTATTAGGCTATGTCATAAACAGAGCCTACATGAAAACATATACTTAGATGCAATAATGTGCAACATAAAAAAATTGACTTTTAATGGGACTCTTACTTGAAGTCTAACTCTTAATGAAGAGTCAAATTTTATTCCTTCTCCTCCACGTCAACAATTATTTTGCATTGACACAATTTTGAATCAACTAACGCACACAATTGTAGACGACATAAAAGTTACACTTTTAGCAAATGATCAAATTATATTGGTTTATTAATAAAAGTATACTATATTATACAAAGTAAAACGACAACAAACGAGAAATATCCCATATAACATGAAGTTACATCAAGGTTCTTCGAAAGTGTCATCCATAACTTCACCATTTGTATTTCAAATTTCCATCACGAGTCACGTAAAAAGAAAACCCGCATGAGAGCAAATCCGCACAAGCTGAAGGAATCTTGAAGGTTTGAAGAACCGCGTGAATCACTCACCCCCAATAACCGAGAATCTAAGGTTGTTGTGTACCATGGTTGTCTAGTCGAGGACACGGTCTCAAAAGGAAAAAGCTCAAAGCATTGATCCATCATCGAACTATCGATGAAGAAGGCTTGGAGAACACAATATTGGAATGGCAAGACCCCTGACCAAAACACACCTATCACTATCATCGTCACAACCGCTGCCATTGCATTTTGAAGCATGAGACGATGATCTACATGATCAAAAGTCATCAATCAACAGGAGCAAAACACGTCATGCTCTCCAATACAGACACAACGGCCATGATGACTATAATAAAAACGTGCATTAAATATGACACCCATCCTCACGCCGAAGAGTTGTTGATAGAACCCCACACGCACACACACACACACAGAGAGAGGGGTCACTGTAAAAAGGAACTAAAATTGCTCTCATATGTCGGCTTGTGGTTTGCCTCATCTCCTGGTTTCTGAGAGGAAGCCTTGCGGCAGCTCAGTATCGGTCAAGAATTTGTGTGAAATTAGTCTCGTAGAAAACTTGTTAGTTCAAGGCATAGTCCACTATTCAAGTTGTGATCTAGTGTACCATAAAACTCTACGTGAAAGTTTAACTTCACAGTCTCCACTAAGCACCGGTATATAAACAATATTTTGGAACTAAATGATGATATGTGCCAATGAGGCTTTGTGGGGGATTGTTGGAATTTTCTAGTGGGCCTTTGGCCCAAAGCCCAACTAAAAATTCTGAAATTCTCTTGGCCCATTCATGCACACATGTGAGTGGTGTGAGTGAGACTAAAGTTTAGTCCCACCCTGGAAGTTGAGTGAGACTTGCACCTCTTTATAAGGTGAGCTCTTTTACCACTTGATGAACATGAGAAGAGGAGACCTACACGCGCGCTCCTCCTCCTCGCTCGCCGCGCCGCGGGTTGCGAAATTGAGCCGAGGACAGAGCTATGCATGTTGTCTATATTTTTGCTGCTCGGAAAAATTAATGAGTCATTAATTAATAATTAACGGACACGTTAATTACTGAACCGTTTCCGATTCTTTTGGATCGCGACTCGGACGTGGGATTTACTCCCACGACCTATCCGGCCCGCACTATATAGTCAGGCAGACGTCTACCCTAGCTGCCGCCACATGTATGGTTTCACACCACCGTTCCAGATCATTGCGCCGCCACGCAAGTCTTCTCCATCCCTCCTTTCGGCATGCACCGCAAGAAGGGACAGAAGGCCTCCGGAACTCCATCTCTCGTGATCCCGTATGGGAGAGGGGCGATCAGGTTTTTGGGGAGCGCACCTGCGCGACTGCTGGCAGCGACGACTTCGTCAACAACGACTTCTTTCCCGACCTCGGCAACCTCTTCCTCAACAACATGGGCGACAACATCAACGTCGGCGGTTCTGCTCCCGCTGCACCGTATGTGATCTTGTCCTCTTTGTTTGAGATCATGCTAGAATTCTGAGTTCTAGTCTATGCCCTAGATATGATATGTTCTTCTACTATGCTAGTCCGGATGATTAATTTAATCTCTATTTTTGTTGTCATGATTTATTTACTGTTTACTCGGATTAAATCTCGTAGTCATTTGCTCATATATTCAACAGGATGTAGGGCCCGTCATGGTGTGTTTGTTATTTTTTGAACCGTATTCCCTAAAAGGAGTCTAAACACCTAATTCATAGGGCATGAATCTCGAAGAAACAACCGATATTTGATCCTTTTCCGGCAAGTAACATGCACGTAGAAAATTCTCACTATATCGGATCCAAGGGGAACATAAATATATGAGGGCAAGATGCATGGAGAGTCTTGTCATTATGTTGTTTTCACAACTAGCAAAGTGGCCCGCTCGATGCGCGGGCAATGTCTTTTAACCATCTATCATATTTTGTCATTAACCATCTTATATAATATGATATTACAAATATTCTAGAATCCATTTGAATATTTTGATTATCGTTCATTACTTTTAGTACATAAATATTGGTAATAATAAATTAGATCCTAATGAATTAAAATTCACGTAAATTTTACCCATATGTACTAATATTTCATTGAATTTTTCCACATATAACAATGAATTTTCTTAGGAGTTTAATTCTATTAGATCTTTGAAAGGGATTTAGCATCATGGATATTGTTAAATTATTGTGTTTCGTGTAGTCTGGCACTCTAAAGAATTACAAGATTCACTTGGATTCTATTATATGTGTACACTTTGAACATATGACTCCTGAAAATTTGTAGTCAAAATTGAGTATTACATTCCAAGAGAAAAAACCCATTACAACTCATGTACAGCAGATGGAAGAATATGTTTTTTTTTTCAGTCAATTACCATGATGGAGGTGATTCAATAGATGCAATTATAATGAAGTTCTGGTGATCAAGTACATACAAATTTATGTCTCATATATTCGTATGATAATTAAATAATGAACTTGCATTGTATCGTGGGAATATTACAAAGAGGAAGATTAAAAATTTCATGCAGTATGCCTCAATATAGAAAAGTTTGGACCAGGATATGTCTGCATTATTATCAAGTGGCATGAGAATGTAACTACTTGAGACTGTATGTTCTATCATTCTCGTGTGAACTCTCACAAGATGGATACAGCTTGTCCTTGCCAGCAAAAGCGTAGATGCTCCTGTTCACGATCCTAGCATGTCTTCTTCGATATCACCGTGTACATACAGCTGGTTCTCGAGCCACTGTTTAGAACGGCACCCTGTCTACATGCATGCTACATCATCTGTAGGCTCCATATATCTTGATTACTTCGACCTTCCCTAGGTATGATTTTTTCCTCTCTTGTGATGCGCTCATAGTCATGCGGAAAACCAAGTTGTCTCCTACCCAATGGTATGTGTATAGATAGATACACCGATAATCGCTAGCCCGTAATACATGATATACCCAGGTTTAGAGGAAAAATCAATTAATTTTTCTGCAGAGTTATCTGTTCTGGTCAATTTTGAGTGGACCATTTAGATCTGGTGAATTTCTAGCTTGTGATTTGTTTGATTTCCTGTTTTTCATCACCACGATTAGTGAAAATTTGGCCCGGCCGTCTCTATATTTAACAAACCATTATATAAGAACAACTCACGTTTCATAGTGCATGGTCATATGATTCTTTCATATTAGAGTATGCAGGTAGCTATGATACTATGATAGATACCCACCTCTTGTTCTACATTGTTAATGGTGATGCTGATAATGTTTTGTAGATTGAGCTCTTTTATGATACCCGGGGAGAAATATTGGCCGTCCATTTCTAAAATCTAATGGTGGCGACCGATCTATACTGCTCCAATTTAGCAACGGAATCGCCAGCGGTATAGCTTGCACCGCTTCGCTCCCTTCCTCCAGTATACAAGTCATGAGGGCATTTTGAGAAGTAAATTGTTTTAGCCCACGTGAGTTCCAGCCGCCGCTGGCGTGCGCCTGCCCATCTATGGCGAATCAGGAGGTTGTCGCGCTAGGCCATCTTCCTCGCCATCAACGCCCTGCTGCTCTCTCCCGTCCCTCCACCCTCCTCTTTTTCCTCCTGCAGCTAGGCACTAGAGGACCCGCCACGCCGACACCGCTGCTCCACCGCGAGGCTGCGACTAGTCTTTCCTCGTCTTCGTATCCACAGGCGCCCCGCTGCTCTCTCCCGTCCCTGCAGGCTCCCCGCGTCAGAGCTTTGTCCTCGGCCGCGCACGCCGCCTCACCCTTGCTTGGCCACGTCGCCGACTTCAGGCCCACCCTCTCGCCCTCCGGGGACTGGACCACCGCGGCAAGGACGACTGGGCCGGCAAGGTGGAGCACCATGGAACCGATGGTGATGCTTTTCGGGCACCGGGCGCACGCTGCTCGTCCGCGACGGCGGCTGGCCGTGCCTGGCAGACGAGACCATGGCTGCCATGGCCGGCCCTCTAGGATCGCGTTGCCGCTGATGGCGGCGAGGCGACTCGAGGCTGCGGGGCTCCTCGCATGCGGGAGGCGGGAGCGGTCACTCCGGGGCTGTGGCGCGTGCGCCACGGCTGTTGCTGCGGGCATGGAGCGCGAACGGACGCGTGTGGCTGGGTGTGTGTGTGCGGGATGAGCTCCAGGGATTCATCCATAGCGAACAAGGCGCCAGCTTGAGTGAGACGACGCTACGATGGAAGAAAACGACGGAAAAGGAGGCGCGCGGGGATGAGCGGCAGCTCACCATGGTCTCCATATGAGATGGACGGGGACGCAGTGGAGACGGCGAGGGAGCACGCGGACGCCGACGGTGGTCCTCGGGTGCGCGACCAAGAAGACGAGCTAGTGGAGGAGTCGGGGGACAGCAAATTTATTTCCGATCACCATTATGTCTATCCTATCCTCAGAAAATGAGTGGTTGGATTTTAATATACCGCTCCCTCCCCTGTCAGCGGTATAGGGTACCGTAAAAACACCCTAGTATTAACATGCCTGTGTGATGAACTAACTGCCTTGGGAAGCAACAAATATATGCCCCCAATCACGCTGCCTATGTGAACAAATTCTAGAACTTTCTTGTTGTATGGTGACTGTCAATCCGCGACACAAAAATCAAAATTAAATTACTCTGTAATTAATGGTTTACAAAAAAATTTATCACCTCAATACAAAATTCAATGTCATCGTTTGGCTCCGGTGGTTTTTATATGAATTCAGACATGTTTAGGCCTAGAAGAAACAGAGAGCGTGGTATATCTCCAGCGTTGGCAGGTGCACGCCGTCCGACCGACCGGCGAGGAGTGCGATATCTAGCTGTCATTGGCTCAAATAACAGATTGACAAGAACATGTAGGCTTGTAAGTATACCATCTATCTATACCATAAGCATCTGCTGATATCTAAACTATACTAGTAATTCAGTAAGCTTCTGTGACGGTTTGCGTGTTTGCAAGTACATACATCAACGTTGCCAGCCAGGAACCAAAGTCACAAAATCAAAGGAAAATTAAAAAAGAAAAGCATTTTCTCAGCAACAAGTATGCACAGTAATCCAGAAGAGGCAAGAGAGCGTTGACAGCTGAGCCATGTTGTATTGCATGCCATGTCGGAGATGCGTTCCCTGCAAAAACAGTGTCCTCAAGGGAACCATTATGGGTAGTATTTTGCTTTTAGCACTTGGAGCCTAGCGAAACTGGGTTGGTAAGTAGACGCCAAGCTTGTCTCGCTAGGAGGGCTTGGTTGAATAAGCGGAAGTCACGGAAGCTCAATCCACCCTTTCCTTTTGGCTCAATAATTTTATCACATGCCAACCAATGAGTTTTCCTCTGTCCTTGCTTTGATCCCCACCAGAAGTTCCTCACAAGTTGTGTGAGATTATCACAAACAGAGCAAGGTAATTTAAACACCCCCATCATATAGGTAGGTATAGCTTGTAGGACAGATTTTACCAAAGTTTTCTTCCCTGCCTGGGACAAAATGCCCCCCCCCCCCCATAGCATGATCCACTTAGTCAGACTAGCCTGCAACATTTGAAATTTCCCTTTGTTCATGGGTCCATCTAGTGTGGGTAATCCGTGATATTTACCTTCAAAATTTGCAGTTCGAACTTGCAACACTTGTTTGACCCCAGACTGTGCCGCCGTAGGACAATTGTCACCAAGCTGGATTGAACACTTTTGTGGATTTATAAGTTGGCCGTAGCCCATGCGTATCTGTGTATAATGTCCTTCACATAATTGGCCTGCTCAACATTAGCTTTGAAGAACAATAGGGTATCATCAGCAAACAAACAAGTGAGATATCGCCGGCGCTCTACTGCAAATCTTGACCGGTTGGACAACCTGTGATTCCACTCCCTGTCTCAGCAGTGTAGATAATCCATCAACCAAAAAAATAAGAAAGAGGATAGGGGGTCACCATGCTGAAGCCCTCGCGTCGATGCAAACGAATCCAAGATGGCTCCATTGAATTTAACAAAATATCTCACGGTGGTGACACATGACATTATCCATTGTACCCACTGGTGAGAGAAGCCCAACTTGATCATCGCTTGCTCCAAGAACCCCCAATCCACCCTATTATATGCTTTTGAAAGGCCCTGTTTGTATGCACAAGAACTATTTTCAGGATCTCCGATTTAACTAGCACTTCGTTTGCAACATGAGACATATATCTCTGATTCCAATCATTGCATCTCTTACCAAGTCTATCCATTATTGGCTAAAAGTTCTCATATTTCATTCTCCCTTCTAGCGTTGGCAGTCCCAAATACTTACTCTCAAAGGTGCTATTGGTCCTCCTACATGAAGGAAATATGCCCTAGAGGCAATAATAAAGTTATTATTTATTTCCTCATATCATGATAAATGTTTATTATTCATGCTAGAATTGTATTAACCGGAAACATAATACATGTGTGAATATATAGACAAACAGTGTGTCACTAGTATGCCTCTACTTGACTAGCTTGTTAATCAAAGATGGTTATGTTTCCTAACCATGAACAAGGAGTTGTTATTTGATTAACAAGGTCACATCATTAGTTGAATGATCTGATTGACATGACCCATTCCGTTAGCTTAGCACACGATCGTTTAGTATGTTGCTATTGCTTCCTTCATGACTTATACATGTTCCTATGACTATGAGATTATGCAACTCCCGTTTACCGGAGGAACACTTTGTGTGCTACCAAACGTCACAACGTAACTGGGTGATTATAAAGGTGCTCTACAGGTGTCTCCGAAGGTACTTGTTGGGTTGGCGTATTTCGAGATTAGGATTTGTCACTCCGAATGTCGGAGAGGTATCTCTGGGCCCTCTCGGTAATGCACATCACTTAAGCCTTGCAAGCATTTCAACTAAAGAGTTAGTTGTGAGATGATGTATTACGGAACGAGTAAAGAGACTTACCAGTAACGAGATTGAACTAGGTATTGGATACCGACGATCGAATCTCGGGCAAGTAACATACCGATGACAAAGGGAACAACGTATGTTGTTATGCGGTCTGACCGATAAAGATCTTCGTAGAATATGTAGGAACCAATATGGGCATCCAGGTCCCGCTATTGGTTATTGACCGGAGACGTGTCTCGGTCATGTCTACATTGTTCTCGAACCGTACGGTCCGCACGCTTAAGGTTTCGATGACAGTTATATTATGAGTTTATGTATTTTGATGTACCGAAGGTTGTTCGGAGTCCCGGATATGATCACGGACATGACGAGGAGTCTCGAAATGGTCGAGACATAAAGATTGATATATTGGACGGATATATTTGGACACCGGAAAGGTTCCGGAGAAGTTTGGAGCTCCGGAGGGTTACCGGAACCCCCCGGGAGGTATATGGGCCTTATTGGGCCCATGTAGGAGGAAGGGAGAAGGAACAAGGGAGGGGGGCGCGCCCCCCCATCCCAATCCGAATTGGGGAAGGGGGCCGGCCCCCCCTTTCCTTTCTCCTCCCCCCTCTTCCTAAATACTACTACCAGTACTATTTCCTACTACTAGTACTCTTTCCTTCCCCCTCCAAATAAGATAAGGAAAAGGGGGGGAAACCTACTTGGAGTAGGTTTCCCCCTCCCCTATGGCGCGCCCCCTTTGGCCGGCCACCTCCTCCCCTCCCTCCTTTATATACGGGGGTAGGGGGCACCCTAGAACACACAAGTTGATCCTTGAGATCGTTCCTTAGCCGTGTGCGGTGCCCCCCTCCATGATATTACACCTCGGTCATATTGTAGCGGTACTTAGGCGAAGCCCTGCGACAGGAGAATATCAAGATCGTCACCACGCCGTCGTGCTGACAGAACTCCCCCTCGGAGCCTCTACTGGATTGGAGATCGAGGGAGCGTCATCGAGCTGTACGTGTGTCAAGAACTCGGAGGTGCCGGAGTAACGGTGCTTGGATCGGTTGGACCGGGAGGACGTACGACTACTTCCTCTACGTTGTGTCAACGCTTCCGCTTCGGTCTACGAGGGTACATAGACAACACTCTCCCCTCGTTGCTGTATCATCACCATGATCTTGCGTGTGCGTAGGAATTTTTTTGAAATTACTACGTTCCCCAACAGTGGCATCCGAGCCTAGGTTTTTATGGTTTGATGTTATATGCACGAGTAGAACACAAGTGAGTTGTGGGCGATATAAGTCATACTGCTTACCAGCATGTCATACTTTGGTTCGGCGGTATTGTTGGATGAAGCGGCCCGGACCGACATTACGCGTACGCTTACGCGAGACTGGTTTTACCGCCGTGCTTTGCACACAGGTGACTAGCGGGTGTCAGTTTCTCCAACTTTAGTTGAACCGAGTGTGTCTACGCCCGGTCCTTGCGAAGGTTAAAACAACATCAACTTGACAAACTATCGTTGTGATTTTGATGCGTAGGTGAGTTTGGTTCTTGCTTAAGCTCGTAGCAGCCACGTAAAACTTGCAACAACAAAGTAGAGGACGTCTAACTTGTTTTTGCAGGGCATGTTGTGATGTGATATGGCCAAGACATGATGCTATATTTTATTGTATGAGATGATCATGTTTTGTAACCGAAGTTATCGGCAACTGGCAGGAGCCATATGGTTGTCGCTTTATTGTATGAAATGCAAACGCCCTGTAATTGCTTTACTTTATCTCTAAGCGGTAGCGATAGTCGTAGAAGCAATAGATGGCGTAAACGACAACGATGCTACGATGGAGATCAAGGTGTCGCGCCGGTGACGATGGTGATCATGATGGTGCTTCGGAGATGGAGATCACAAGCACAAGAAGATGATGGCCATATCATATCACTTATATTGATTGCATGTGATGTTTATCCTTTATGCATCTTATCTTGCTTTGATTGACGGTAGCATTTTAAGATGATCTCTCACTAAAAATTATCAAGTAGTGTTCTCCCTGAGTATGCACCGTTGCCAAAGTTCGTCGTGCCCAGACACCACGTGATGATCGGGTGTGATAAGCTCTACGTCCATCTACAACGGGTGCAAGCCAGTTTTGCACACGCAGAATACTCAGGTTATACTTGACGAGCCTAGCATATGCAGATATGGCCTCGGAACACGGAGACCGAAAGGTCGAGCGTGAATCATATAGTAGATATGATCAACATAAGATGTTCACCATTGAAAACTACTCCATCTCACGTGATGATCGGTTATGGTTTAGTTGATTTGGATCATGTGATAACTTAGATGACTAGAGAGATGTCTGTCTAAGTGGGAGTTCTTAAGTAATATGATTAATTGAACTAAAAATTTATCATGAACTTAGTACCTGATAGTATCTTGCTTGTCTATATTGTTTGTAGATAGATGGCCCGTGCTGTTGTTCCGTTGAATTTTAATGCGTTCCTTGAGAAAGCTAAGTTGAAAGATGATGGTAGCAACTACGCGGACTGGGTCCGTAACTTGAGGATTATCCTCATTGCTGCACAGAAAAATTACGTCCTGGAAGCACCGCTGGGTGTCAGGCCTACTGCTGATGCAACTGACGACGTTAAGAACGTCTGGCAGAGCAAAGCTGATGACTACTCGATAGTTCAATGTGCCATGCTTTACGGCTTAGAACCGGGACTTCAACGACGTTTTGAACGTCATGGAGCATATGAGATGTTTCAGGAGTTGAAGTTGATATTCCAGAAGAATGCCCGGATTGAGAGATATGAAGTCTCCAATAAGTTCTATAGCTGCAAGATGGAGGAGAATAGTTCTGTCAGTGAGCACATACTCAAGATGTCTGGGTATTGTAATCACTTGATTCAACTGGGAGTTACTCTTCCGGATGATAGCGTCATTGACAGAATTCTCCAATCACTTCCACTAAGCTACAAGAGCTTCGTGATGAACTATAATATGCAAGGGATGGATAAGACGATTCCCGAGCTCTTCGCAATGCTAAAGGCTGTGGAGGTAGAAATCAAGAAGGAGCATCAAGTGTTGATGGTTAACAAGATCACTAGTTTCAAGAAGAAGGGCAAAGGGAAGAAGAAGGGGAACTTCAAGAAGAACAACAAACAAGTTGCTGCTCAAGAGAAGAAACCCAAGTCTGGACCTAAGCCTGAAACTGAGTGCTTCTACTGCAAGCAGACTGGTCACTGGAAGCGGAACTGCCCCAAGTATTTGGCGGATAAGAAGGATGGCAAAGTGAACAAAGGTATATGTGATATACATGTTATTGATGTGTACCTTACTAGAGCTCGCAGTAGCACCTGGGTATTTGATACTGGTTCTGTTGCTAATATTTGCAACTCGAAACAGGGACTACGGATTAAGCGAACACTGGCAAAGGACGAGGTGACGATGCGCGTGGGAAACGGTTCCAAAGTCGATGTGATCGCGGTCGGCACGCTACCTCTACATCTACCTTCGGGATTAGTATTAGACCTAAATAATTGTTATTTGGTGCCAGCGTTGAGCATGAACATTATATCTGGATCTTGTTTAATGCGAGACGGTTATTCATTTAAATCAGAGAATAATGGTTGTTCTATTTATATGAGTAATATCTTTTATGGTCATGCACCCCTGAAGAGTGGTCTATTTTTGATGAATCTCGATAGTAATGATACACATATTCATAGTGTTGAAGCCAAAAGATGCAGAGTTGATAATGATAGTGCAACTTATTTGTGGCACTGCCGTTTGGGTCATATCGGTATAAAGCGCATGAAGAAACTCCATACTGATGGACTTTTGGAACCACTTGATTATGAATCACTTGGTACTTGCGAACCATGCCTCATGGGCAAGATGACCAAAACGCCGTTCTCCGGTACTGTGGAGAGAGCAACAGATTTGTTGGAAATCATACATACAGATGTATGTGGTCCAATGAATGTTGAGGCTCGTGGCGGATATCGTTATTTTCTCACCTTCACAGATGATTTAAGCAGATATGTGTATATTTACTTAATGAAACATAAGTCTGAAACATTTGAAAAGTTCAAAGAATTTCAGAGTGAAGTTGAAAATCATCGTAACAAGAAAATAAAGTTTCTACGATCTGATCGTGGAGGAGAATATTTGAGTTACGAGTTTGGTCTACACTTAAAACAATGTGGAATAGTTTCGCAACTCACGCCACCCGGAACACCACAGCGTAATGGTGTGTCCGAACGTCGTAATCGTACTTTACTTGATATAGTGCGATCTATGATGTCTCTTACAGATTTACCGCTATCGTTTTGGGGCTATGCTCTAGAGACAGCCACATTCACGTTAAATAGGGCACCATCGAAATCCGTTGAGACGAAACCTTATGAACTATGGTTTGGCAAGAAACCAAAGTTGTCGTTCTTAAAGTTTGGGGTTGCGATGCTTATGTGAAAAAGCTTCAACCTGATAAGCTCGAACCCAAATCGGAGAAATGTGTCTTCATAGGATACCCAAAGGAGACAGTTGGGTACATCTTCTATCACAGATCCGAAGGCAAGACATTTGTTGCTAAGAATGGATCCTTTCTAGAGAAGGAGTTTCTCTCGAAAGAAGTGAGTGGGAGGAAAGTAGAACTTGATGAGGTAACTGTACCTACTCCCTTGTTGGAAAATAATACATCACAGGAACCGGTTTCTGTGACGTCAAAACCAACTAGTGAGGAAGTTGATGATGATGATCATAGAACTTCAGATCAAGTTATTACAGAACCACGTAGGTCGAACAGAATAAGATCCGCACCAGAGTGGTACGGTAATCCTGTTCTGGAAGTCATGATACTAGATCATGATGAACCTACGAACTATGAAGAAGCGATGGTGAGCCCAGATTCCGCAAAATGGCTTGAAGCCATGAAATCTGAGATGGGATCCATGTATGATAACAAAGTATGGACTTTGGTTGACTTGCCCGATGGTTGGCAAGCAATTGAGAATAAATGGATCTTCAAGAAGAAGACTGACGCTGACGGTAATGTTACTGTCTACAAAGCTCGACTTGTTGCAAAAGGTTTTCGACAAGTTCAAGGGGTTGACTACGATGAGACCTTCTCACCCGTAGCGATGCTTAAGTCTGTCCGAATCATGTTAGCAATTGCCGCATTTTATGATTATGAAATTTGGCAAATGGATGTAAAAACTGCATTCCTGAATGGATTTCTGGAAGAAGAGTTGTATATGATGCAACCAGAAGGTTTTATCGATCCAAAGGGAGCTAACAAAGTGTGCAAGCTCCAACGTTCCATTTATGGACTGGTGCAAGCCTCTCGGAGTTGGAATAAACGTTTTTGATAGTGTGATCAAAGCATTTGGTTTTATACAGACTTTTGGAGAAGCCTGTATTTACAAGAAAGTGAGTGGGAGCTCTGTAGCATTTCTAATATTATATGTGGATGACATATTATTGATTGGAAATGATATAGAATTTCTGGATAGCATAAAGGGATACTTGAATAAAAGTTTTTCAATGAAAGACCTCAGTGAAGCTGCTTACATATTGGGCATTAAGATCTATAGAGATAGATCAAGACGCTTAATTGGACTTTCACAAAGCACATACCTTGACAAAGTTTTGAAGAAGTTCAAAATGGATCAAGCAAAGAAAGGGTTCTTGCCTGTATTGCAAGGTGTGAAGTTGAGTAAGACTCAAAGCCCGACCACTGCAGAAGATAGAGAGAAAATGAAAAGTGTTCCCTATGCTTCAGCCATAGGCTCTATCATGTATGCAATGCTGTGTACCAGACCTGATGTGTGCCTTGCTATAAGTCTAGCAGGGAGGTACCAAAGTAATCCAGGAGTGGATCACTGGACAGCGGTCAAGAACATCCTGAAATACCTGAAAAGGACTAGGGATATGTTTCTCGTATATGGAGGTGACAAAGAGCTCATCGTAAATGGTTACATTGATGCAAGCTTTGACACTGATCCGGACGATTCTAAATCGCAAACCGGATACGTGTTTACATTAAACGGTGGAGCTGTCAGTTGGTGCAGTTCAAAGCAAAGCATCGTGGCGGGATCTACATGTGAAGCGGAATACATAGCTGCTTCGGAAGCAGCCAATGAAGGAGTCTGGATGAAGGAGTTCATATCCGATCTAGGTGTCATACCTAGTGCATCGGGTCCAATGAAAATCTTTTGTGACAATACTGGAGCGATTGCCTTAGCGAAGGAATCCAGATTTCACAAAAGGACCAAGCACATCAAGAGACGCTTCAATTCCATCCGGGATCTAGTCCAGGTGGGAGACATAGAGATTTGCAAGATATATACGGATCTGAATGTTGCAGACCCGTTGACTAAGCCTCTTCCACGAGCAAAACATGATCAACACCAAGACTCCATGGGTGTTAGAATCATTACTGTGTAATCTAGATTATTGACTCTAGTGCAAGTGGGAGACTGAAGGAAATATGCCCTAGAGGCAATAATAAAGTTATTATTTATTTCCTCATATCATGATAAATGTTTATTATTCATGCTAGAATTGTATTAACCGGAAACATAATACATGTGTGAATATATAGACAAACAGTGTGTCACTAGTATGCCTCTACTTGACTAGCTTGTTAATCAAAGATGGTTATGTTTCCTAACCATGAACAAGGAGTTGTTATTTGATTAACAAGGTCACATCATTAGTTGAATGATCTGATTGACATGACCCATTCCATTAGCTTAGCACACGATCGTTTAGTATGTTGCTATTGCTTCCTTCATGACTTATACATGTTCCTCTGACTATGAGATTATGCAACTCCCGTTTACCGGAGGAACACTTTGTGTGCTACCAAACGTCACAACGTAACTGGGTGATTATAAAGGTGCTCTACAGGTGTCTCCGAAGGTACTTGTTGGGTTGGCGTATTTCGAGATTAGGATTTGTCACTCCGAATGTCGGAGAGGTATCTCTGGGCCCTCTCGGTAATGCACATCACTTAAGCCTTGCAAGCATTTCAACTAAAGAGTTAGTTGTGAGATGATGTATTACGGAACGAGTAAAGAGACTTACCAGTAACGAGATTGAACTAGGTATTGGATACCGACGATCGAATCTCGGGCAAGTAACATACCGATGACAAAGGGAACAACGTATGTTGTTATGCGGTCTGACCGATAAAGATCTTCGTAGAATATGTAGGAACCAATATGGGCATCCAGGTCCCGCTATTGGTTATTGACCGGAGACGTGTCTCGGTCATGTCTACATTGTTCTCGAACCGTAGGGTCCGCACGCTTAAGGTTTCGATGACAGTTATATTATGAGTTTATGTATTTTGATGTATCGAAGGTTGTTCGGAGTCCCGGATATGATCACGGACATGACGAGAAGTCTCGAAATGGTCGAGACATAAAGATTGATATATTGGACGGATATATTTGGACACCGGAAAGGTTCCGGAGAAGTTTGGAGCTCCGGAGGGTTACCGAAACCCCCCGGGAGGTATATGGGCCTTATTGGGCCCATGTAGGAGGAAGGGAGAAGGAACAAGGGAGGGGGGCGCGCCTCCCCCAGCCCAATCCGAATTGGGGAAGGGGGCCGGCCCCCCCTTTCCTTTCTCCTTCCCCCTCTTCCTAAATACTACTACTAGTACTATTTCCTACTACTAGTACTCTTTCCTTCCCCCTCCAAATAAGATAAGGAAAAGGGGGGGAAACCTACTTGGAGTAGGTTTCCCCCTCCCCTATGGCGCGCCCCCTTTGGCCGGCCACCTCCTCCCCTCCCTCCTTTATATACGGGGGTAAGGGGGCACCCTAGAACACACAAGTTGATCCTTGAGATCGTTCCTTAGCCGTGTGCGGTGCCCCCCTCCACGATATTACACCTCGGTCATATTGTAGCGGTGCTTAGGCGAAGCCCTGCGACAGGAGAATATCAAGATCGTCACCACGCCGTCGTGCTGACAGAACTCCCCCTCGGAGCCTCTACTGGATTGGAGATCGAGGGAGCGTCATCGAGCTGTACGCGTGTCAAGAACTCGGAGGTGCCGGAGTAACGGTGCTTGGATCGGTTGGACCGGGAGGACGTACGACTACTTCCTCTACGTTGTGTCAACGCTTCCGCTTCGGTCTACGAGGGTACGTAGACAACACTCTCCCCTCGTTGTTGTATCATCACCATGATCTTGCGTGTGCGTAGGAATTTTTTTGAAATTACTACGTTCCCCAACACTACATTCTCTTTTTGGGTCCAACTATCGGAGGGACAATTTCTAGAAAGGTGCTCTATTTCTGGCGCCAATGTTGGCACTTCATCTATAAACCGGCGTGAAAACCTATTTCGTGAACGTTGCTGCTCACGGATGGTTCGGCATGCTCAAAAAGGACAATGCAACCATTTGCTGGTGTAGCCTCGTGCGCTTGAGATTCTAATCTGCTTTGCTACATCACCAGACACGCTACCACCAAGCACGTGCCAGAGGCTACCTCGCGTCTTTGTTGTGGCTCTAGTGTGGACAAATCTCCTGTACCGATGTCTACCGCTATTAGCAGTTCCGAACGGGCTAATCATTTGTCGGAAAGCAGTCCACTAGGCACTGGTTGTAGCCACCGCGAGTAGTATGACCTTGTGGGCAACGAAAAATCAACAGTGTTTCTTCTGTTCCAATTTCCAAACAAGAGCAACTCAACTTCTCTTTTTTGAGTGTTCAAAAGCATGAGTTGTATGACCTGCAGTGCATTTATGATTTACTTTGCTCATCTAAGTACTATACTCCCTCCGTAAAGGAATATAAGAGCGTTTAGATCACTACGTTAGAAATATAAGAGTGTTTAGATCACTAGTGTAGTGATCTAAACCCTCTTATATTTCTTTACGGAGGGAGTATCACATAATTTAGGGAGGGATCACTAATGTAGTCTTTACACTCTCTTATTTATTTTGGAGTTGTTGTGGTCTTTTGGTTTATTTAGGCCAGTCCAAATGATACTTCCATTGACAAGAGAAAATGTCATAATATGTTGCAGATGTTGTTCCTTTGTGCAAGTTGGTTGTGTAGTCATAGGCTTACTCTTTTTTTTTGCAGGAAGTAGAGTCATAGGCTTACTCTTTTTTTTTGCAGGAAGTAGAGTCATAGGCTTACTGCAACGATCACTAATAAGAAACTGAAAGAAGCTGACGCGACAAAATTGGAGCGGCTTGCCGAGAAATTTCTGTACAGTAGGCTTTGCTCATGTTTGATTCCACACTTCGCATGTCATTGTTTGACTTGTCGATCATGTAGACTTGAGGATATAACAGTGGGTAGGTAAAAATCATGGTCATTCATTGAAAAAAAAGGAATGTCCATACTGTTTCACAGAGATTATACCATAGGCCTCCTTTGTATGAGCCTCTATTGTCGGCCCAAATAGATCATCCAAGTCATAAGCCCACCTACCCTTTGCAATTTTTTTCTTTCTAGCCTCATTCTCCCCCATGGCCCTCGCGTGTGCATCTCATCATGTGCGCCGCCTCCTCCTCCACCCCGGGGCCGGAGCTCCGGCGAGGTCCTTCTGCGCCCAGCCCTACCAAGGTACGCTCATGTTCCTCCCGATCCTTTCTCCCTGTTCGTTGTGACGAGCGCGGCTGAATTCCTGCGCGCAGCCAAGGTAGGCGTGGTGGAGTTCCTGAACGGGGCCGGCAAGGGGGTGGAGACGCACGCGGCGAAGCTGGAGGAGGCCGTCGACGGTGAACCCCAGAGTGTGCCCGAGACCCGCCCGCTACGGCGCAAGAAGTTCGGTGGCCCCTGCAAGCTTGTGCGTATTCTCCCTGTTTTGGTGTTTCCTCCACACATTCCTTTGATTTAATTTTGCAGAAGGCTTGATATGGTTGTTGGCTATGATCGTGTTTCTTCGGGCATATGTTGTGTGAATGTAGAGTTTGGCTATGTTTTGTTGTCTAACCCTGTGATGGTTTGGATAAGAGTAATTGGGTTAGTTTGGTATTAGATGGTTGGTGTGTATAAAACTATAAATGATGCCTGATATGTACATGAACCACATCATCTTGTTTTGCAGATGAAGCACATCATTTTGTTATACTTAGTAGGAAATTTATAAACACTTTGGTGAACTGATCGACAATATAGCCCAGCGTCAAGATCCTGTTGCGATTTAATCCCATGGAGAAATGTTCTTAATAGTAGAACTCTGTAAGAAAATGAAATAGATCAGACCCTTGGCTATTAGTTATTCTATTAAGCTACACATTCTGTGATTTCTGATGCACTGAGCTGGCTTAAATACATTTGAAAGAACTAAGCTTAAGAAGAAATAGGAAAATAGGTAGATTTTAAATGCATGGTTAAAATTTAACAAGTTCTTATATCAGAAACATTTGTTGGATGTCTCAATTGCTAGTAAATACCGTGAGCAATTTTCTAAATAACAGCAGCTAGACGGGCATATGTACACATAACGGCATTTCAGATATTCCAGGTTACTAACACAAGCATTTTTGTAAAGATGGCTTGCAGCTTGCTAACCGCTAATTGCCATTGTTAACATTTACTGTGAGTTCACATGGTAGAATCCTAATTAACTAGCTATGTTTCCTCTATTTAATTTCCATTCTTTTCACATGTGGTTAATTTATGATGCAGAGAAAGTTGATTTTGAGCTTTCCTCACAAGTACCGTCTTGGTCTTTCGAAGCACCCAGCAGAAGCCAGGAAAGTGCAATGAAGTTGGCGTGTCCACTTTGAAAACCATGTGGTGTTATTGGGATGAAGCATGTTGTCTGATGTCTGTGCTGCAATTTTGATGTCACAATCAGAATATTGTCTGATAACCCAAGCAATAAGTGGCGCTCTTGATCTTGCAGTATTAATCCTTATTAGATTTGGGATTCTGAAATTTGTCTACAGTTTTTCTCTGTTACAGAAAGCATCATGAGACTATTATTCTAAAGTGATTCGGCTCACACTTTGCTAATCATATGTTAATTGGCTTAATGATTATACAGAAAATACAACTAGCACATGTGTTAATTTGTCTCCCTTTTTTGTCCTATAGAGAGAGGAGATGCATGCATGCTGATCAACTCTTGTGCGTAGGCCGATTAACCACGTGCCAAATTACAGTTGACACTTTATTTGAGTCTTTTTACCAAGAAAATTCATCGATCAGCTAGAGTGCGCTATTCCTTGATTTGTCTCCTCAATGTAATGCTACATTGTACTCCCTCCGTATTAAAATATCAGACGTTTGTTGATACTAAGGGAGTATAAAAAAGATTGTAACTCACGTATGTCAACATGGCTACCAGCAAAACAAAATTTCGAGACATATCTTCCTTTGTAAAATGACCTCGTTAACCAGACAATGTTAAGTACCACAATTTTACAAATTGACTTCCTATGTGTTTTCTTGCTGAAAATTCTCTGAAGTATTTTCTAGAATGGAAAATCTCTACAGGACCTATTTAGCAAAAGAATTAACCAAAATTAGAATATAAATGTTCTCCTGTTTTTGCAAAGAAAGCAACTAAAAGAACAGAAGAAGCAAAGCGAGAATGTAGGATTCTTTTTTCTGAAACAATGCAAACATGTCCCAGAATGCACAGGCGATACGAGAGAAGTATAAAATATGATGATCCTGGGCCTGGATAATGACGGTCTGCGCGAAGCAACTAATGTATATTTATAGGCTGGACAGATGAGATGAGTTGCCAGCCCAGGATCATGTGTGGAATCAAGTATTGCATTGTTTCTTCAATCATTTGAACAATGGGCTACCGTTTATAATGCCCCTGAAACACATGAACGTACTATCTGGCTCGCTTGTCACTTCTCACGTAATCTAGCTAACTAACACTTTGTTGTGCCATCTCTAATACAAGTTCTACTATTGCTATACAGACTGAATTTGACATGAGACATTGCACCTTGCCATTTTCCATTGCTGATACGTTAGTCACACAATGGCACTCAGTGTGGAGATGTTGCATCATGGCTATGGTCCATCATCACTTGGTGATTAGAAAGCATGTTAGGGAATTGAAGAACGGTCATGTATAATGGCATATGGGTTCATCATCCCGAGACCTGCCATTCCTAAGATTTTAAAAAGTTATATCGGTTTCTATTTTTAGCACATCACATTTGCTTTTGCTCCTTACTAGGTAATCACAAGCCAGTAAAGTGCAATGAATTTGGTGTGTCCACTTTGAAAACTGTGTGGTGTTATTGGGATGAAGCATGTTCTCTGATAGTTGTGCTGCAATTTTGATGCTACAAATCAGAACGTTGTCCGATAACCCAAACCAATAATTGGCACTCTTGATCTTGTATTATTTCTCTTTATTGGATTTGGGATTCTGAAATCTGTCTACAGTTTTTCTCTCTTACAAAAAGCGTCATGACCCTATTATTTTCTAAGTCATTCCGGTCACATAGTTTGCTACTCAAACCCATCGAGGATACGTCTCCCTCCCGAGCCGCCCCCCGCGTGGGCGACCGGGAGGCCCCAGATCCCATCGCCGCCGGACCTTCCCCACTCCTCCTCCTCCTCCCTCGCCGCCGCCCAAGGGCGCGGCCAGGCGAAGCCTAGCCGTCGCCGGCGGCGGCGGGGACTCGGGCCCTCTCGCTCGGGTGGGGCTGGCGCGGGCCGGCGCCGTCGGGCCGGAGCGTGGCGGCGCCTCGGCGACGTCGATTCCCCGTGGCAAGAGGCCTTGCAATCTGGTGCGTTGTGGCCGCCAGGGACGGCGGTGGCGTGACCGGATCGGTTCGCGGCGGCGCAGTTTTTTGACCCGCGATGTTGCTACATTTCTGTGTATAAGGTTTTCCCTAGTAGTGAATGATGATCCCACTAATTATTTATTGCTCTACACATGCAGCCGCTCACCACAGCATGCTTACCACCTCAATGAAGAAACCATTACTTGTCCCACGTCATCTTTTTTTCCACATAGGACTATCTTGTTTCACTTAAGGGTAGCACCAGCCACCAGGGCTGCAAAAACTCCAGGCTCGTGAGGCACATGAGATTGACTCATCTTTTGGCTGAACTCGGGATCGATTCAGAAAGAAATGTTTTGAGTATGAGCACATTATGTAGCTTGATTGAGAAACGCAATGATCTTGAGTCAACACTAGCTCGCTCAGTTTAGTTTGAAATAATATAATAATATTAAATAAACCTGATATATATTTTAAAAATAGGATAATTTGTTACCATATATGTTGTTTATAATTTTTCACCATTTTATATACTAGAAAACATGAAATCTTAAGTGTGGATAAAATTTATGCCTCAATATAATGCGTGCTCAGCGTGTGTTAAATATCCTTCTTTGTTTTTGGCCAAAGTTGGCGAGCAGCAACATCATCGTTTTGTTCTGTTGCTGGTTCATCCATGATGTCTTGCTATGAAGTACTAGTTGCGACAAGACTTAAGGTCATATATTAAGTATCACAATTCCTTAAAACACACCCTTACAAAATAATAATTACATCCAAGTCCTTATAGTTGTCAAAGTCTTATTTCTCCTACAACCACGGGCAGTACGTTGTAAGTTTAGCTCGTTGCCGCCCTTGGGTCGCTGTCTTGATGGAGCAAAGTTGTTTAAACCTAGGAGCTTATAGAATCAGCGGTGGGAAGGCGTCGATGTAGTGTTCTTCAGTTGAGATAGAATAAATCAAACTACTTTGAACTTTCTTATATTATCATCGCTTTGATTGAAATAATATTTTATAATGGTTCCTTATTTTGTGTTGTGGCATATCTTGTTTGAAAAATTGCCTTAGATTATTAAAATAATCATGTTATTTAGCTCAAAACTAGCTTGAGGTTGACTCAAGATTGTTACCAGATGAGCAGAAGCCACTTTCCACTTAATTCTAATTTAAGTTTAGATGAAGCTAGTCCAACTCGCTTGAACTCGACTCATTTGCAGCCCTATGTAGCATGATCATCACTTCTCTCGGTGTTTTGAAACTGAACATACGCCTTGCAGTCTGGTTGTCTTCATAAACTCACATTCGACCTGTGCTGCCCTTGCTCCTTGAACTTCCGAGTATCAGTGTGCAAAATACTACATCACCTGACATGCATGGTTTGTGGTGTTCTACATATGTAAATGCATTCCTAGTGTTAATTCTGCTTTGCATTTTCGGAATTGCAATCGTTGCTTCGCTCTGTCCCTGCAGCGAGCTGACGGGTGTCTACAACAAGGAGTGGATGAGGAAAGAGAATCTACAAGTGTGAGGAGAAGGTAGCACGTGGACTTCATCTGCAACAGTACCAGTCCATTCCCGTGTGCAAATACAGTGGCAGACGTGCCACCTGTGCAGTCCATATACAGTGGCAGCCGCACTTCATGTTTTTCTCGCCGTGGCCCTTCACTCTTGTTTCCTATGGATATGTTGACTTCTCTTTTTTTGAATGTGAGGAGAAGATCGTTGACAATGGCATATGTATTCGCCATCCCGACACCTACCATTTCCAAATGATCCTAAAAGATCTATGTTGGTTTCTCCTTTTAGCACCTTGCATTTTGCTTTGGAACCGAGGGATGCATATGACATTTTATAGCCACCGATCTAGCATCTCCCTCTATTGAGATGGTTTGGCATCAATCTTAATAATGGTCCAGTACAGAGCTATAATGGTTTTTTATGTATTGTGTACTCTAGATTCTAGCTTACATTTGCCTCTTCGAAACAGACTTTTGCGGAGAGCTTGGCATGGGACCCATGTGGTTAACTTTTTGTTACCCACTAAAGTTCCAAAAAGAAAGGTTATCCACTGATGACTCGTCTGTTTGAAGTTCAAAAATTTGCTATATGCTGCATCTATTACTTACTGGAGCTCCAGAAATTTTAGTTGGGCTAATAATCCATTTTGTTGAACTTCGAAGTTTTGCTCGATGCGCCTACATAATAAGATTGATGTACAAATCATTTTAAAACCACTGGATCTAGCATTTACAATATGTGGACATGCTTGGCATCGATATTAACCATGGTCAAGTATAGAGCTATAAATTCTCATGGACCGTGTGATATAAATTTTGGACCCACCCACTTCAATTAGAGTAATGAGGTATGTCTGCCCCCTAAAAAATTGTTTGTAAAGTGGCGTGTTCTGAAGTACCCGGTTCAACAGAAGGTAGGAGCAAAAAAAATTTGTATCTTCTAGATATTTTCAGTATCTTCCTACCAAAATCAGTGACAAGCAAGTCAAAAGAGCCAGCCACTCATACTTCAGCTCAGAATTGTTCTGACTTAAAATGCCACTCATGAAGAAGTCAGTTTGACTTCACAAGCTCAGGTTCCACACATCATCTTCTTGGTCCTCCAAATCTAAGAGCATCTACACAAGGGCTCCCCAACCCCTCCCCCCACCCCCACCCCCGGTTTCAGGTGGACGACCCAGTAAACAAAACACGATGTAGACAGATACATCATACCAGCCCAAACGCCCTGGCAAACCGGCACCCGTCATATCCAACCTAAATCTAGGGCGAATATAGGGAGGCACGTGCGCGCTCGGGCACGTCTACCGCATCAGATTCGGCCCACGCTGGCCCACCCCAACCCCACATATATTCCTGATCCACTCTCTGGACCAAACCACTCCACTCCACTCTTCCCCTTGCACCCTTCCAGCAATTTCCGTCCTTCGCCAACATGGCGAGAGGTGGATCCGAGTCCTACACCTTCTGATTTTTTCACTCACAACTCGTACCAGGAGACCTCAAGGAGGAGATGCCAGTCCACATTGTGCTTCGCTGCTCCCGGGTAGAGTCTGCTCAATAGTGGTGGGACTCATTTGTAAAAGAGAAATATGAAGGGCTCAGCCGACCACGGGCCATGGACAGGGTAGAAGTGCTCTTGGAAAGGAGTTGTGTGCCAACTAGATATCTATGATGCAAGAAGTGCTTCTTCTTCTATTCTCAATGATGGAATCCCAACACGCCGAAGCAAAGGGGTGATTCCAAAAGAGGTGAAAAGTAGTTTCCAAGCATTGGTGGGAGTAGAGAGCACAAAAATAGGATGGAAGCCAGAATGATTCCCTTTCCAATAAATCTATAGTGTTTGCTCTATCATGCAGTACAAGCTAGAAATTTTGTTTCTATCTCAAGATGGAAGCACATTTCCATAGTTGTCCAAAGATTTATCGGTTGGGGGGGGGGGGTTCTCATAGTATTGTACATCCGAATGGCAAAAAGGTCTGATTTTTCCAAGCATAACCCCACTTATCATTCTCTTCACTTATCCGAATGACATTAATCTGTGCTTGCAAAAGTTCAAATCTGGAAGGCTTGCAGGGAAATAGGTTTGTGGAAAAGATCCCCCAAGTCTGAAAAGAGGGCAGCTTGTCTAAAGGTTATGAGCTTGTTAATAGCAAAAGAGTGCAGTTCTAGGTAAAGATCAGCACAGGGGGTATTGGACCATTTATCTGACTAGAGCAAGACATAGTCTCCCTTGCCAACAGTACAGTGGCTCACAAACTTAAAATGTGGAAAGAGCTTCAAGATATTTCTTCACCAAAGGATCCTACCATCTTACCATCAGGGGCTCATTATGTCGTGCATACGACTATCTATGGGACCGGCAATGGCCCCTTTGAGACGTGTGGTGTATCGGGTAGTTGTGCCACACGTCTCGGGTGGCATGGACAGCAACCAGCCCACACACCTACGTGTAGGCAAAACAACTAATGCCCACACACCTCTTTTTTCCCTCCCGACCCCTCTCACACGCGTGCGTGTGGGCGAAGTTGATAACGCCCACACGCCCGTATGTCAGGCCTCGTACCCTCCTGGTCCCGCACGCCACGCGTGACGCCCATCGCGCGCCCACAATTGCCATGGTTCCAGACCCTCGTCCATGCTCGTTTAACTGCAGTTGCCATGTCGCTGAACTACGGTTGCCATGTCGGACAACTGCAGTTGCCATGGTTTCTCAACTGCAGTTGCCATGTATGGTCTGATCTAATGTAGTTGCCATGATTTCATAACTTTAGAAGTTGCCACATACTAACACTAGGCAGTTGAGAGGGTTGCCATGTGCTCACAAGCATGCTAGGGCAGTTGCCATGTAAAAAGGAAGAGTTGCCATCTGCTTACGTGCACGTTAGGGCAGTTGCCATGTACGTGCACGTTGGGGCAATTGCCATGTACCATGTAAAAACACATGGCAACTCGGTAAAAGAGAGTCGCCATCTGCTTACGTGCACACTAGGCAGTTGCCGTGTACCCTGCAAAAACACATGGCAACTCGGGTAAAAAAAGAGAGTTGCCACCTGCTTATAAAGCACACTAGGGGCAGTTTCCATGTGCGCTGCGAAAACACATGGTAACTAGCAGCTTGGGTGTGGGAGAGGAGACGGGCGTGTGGGCGAGATTGCAAATGCCCACACACTAGGCCTTGTGTGTACGTGCAAAGTGGTGTGTGGCGCGAACTGCTGAACGCCCATACACCGCCCCCTCCGTGTGGTAAAACGGATATGTGGGCGACCTCTCTCACACACCACACACGCGAGTTGTCCTACGTGGCGTACAAAATCAGCTAATTCGTGCCAAGATCCGTGCAGAAGTTACTGGACGATGATGAAGACGTGTGAGTGAGTTGGCTAATGCCCACACGCGTGGGCGTTAACATTTCCGATAATTAAACTAATTCACTAGTTGTTCATCAACCAACTCTTGAAGCTACCACTAGCCTAAAGGGGTACACACAATTCCCTTGCATGACTTGTTTGCGCTCATTCTAAAAAAAATCAAGTCTCCTTTTACCATAGTATTAGTTACAAGGTATAGTAGTAGTACGATGATCACTAGTATGAACAACTTATGTTTACATTTTCTTGAACATAGAAAATCTAGTGACAGTATTTTAGGGCATCCTGTATAACGGATTAAGTCCCTCTTAACCAATATTTGTGAAGTATCGATGTCCCTCCTTTCATCTTGTGCAGCTTGTTGGGCACTCACTTCCATGGCTCACATTCAAAACGATGGCGATGCCCTCGGCCTTATGTTGGTTCTGTGGCAACGTCTTTACAAGTGAGAGGCAGATACACCTCGGTTTCTGTTTTCTTATTCGGGATGTTAGTTTTCATGGTTCTCATCTCTGCAACTCGCGATTTTCGCGAGACAACCAAATCCAAGTTGATGAAGATCATGATTTGGGCTGGCACGGTATTGGGATTGTTTGATCGATTTCCTTGATTTGATTGCTACTTAACGGGCGTGCGCTCAAAGGATACAAACAGGGATTCGCAAACAAAAAAGGGAAATTCGTAGTCACTTTTTCCTGTTGCGTAACAACTCGTACCACAGGCTATGTCCCAGTAAGCATTTCCTATGTTTCCTTGTTTCCCACCTCTGACCTTCCACTATGACATGACCAGTCCACTAATAAGCCAATCTGTGAAAAGTAAGACCGTCCTCTTCCCTTCGTCAATAGAAGAACTCCAACCATGCTTTCTTGAAATAGCAGTTATTGTCTTCCTGGTCAGCTTTCGACGAGTGACTGTTGGTTGCGGGGCCAGGAGGACCTACTATCTACTTAACTGCTAGGCAAAGAGGGAGGAGCCAGGAAGCGGGCGTTTAGTGAGGAAGAGACAAAAAAGCATTTAGTCGATAAACATGAGTGCTTTCGATCGGCTTGTGGCACTAAATATGCGAGTTAGATGAGATCCTTACCTAGAGTGAAGTAGTCGATGGTGTATTCAATCTGCTGAGTTCATCGTGATTCTAACGGATGCTAGAGAAATGAAGAAAGATCATGTACAAAAGAATTTGTTCTCGAAATAGGCTCTCGTACTGCTTTATATATGAAGAAATAACACCAAGGTTACACGGCCGAACAATACAATGTTGTGAGATAGTCCTTTGAGACAGCAGATCCCTAGATAATAGGCCAACATAAACTCACGTGACTATGTTGTCGACAAACTAGCACAGGACTACCCTATTACAACGCCATGACACGAACTAGGACCCCTAGCCACCATGAAAATGCCCTCGAGAGGGGAACGCAAGCACCGCTGCTGTCGAGCCCGAGATGGACAAGGGTTTTCATCCAAAGACTCTAGCACGGAGAGGAGAACCACGAGGACGTCTTTAAGAAGATAACGGCACCCACATGTGTTGTTGTCGCTGGTGGCAAAGCACAGAGCTTTCGCTCGGCAGCTCACCCATGCCACCACGGGGCACCAAGAATAGTCACGGCATGAACTGGCCTCCAGATGCATATCTTGGCAACAAAAAGAGCGCCCGAACCACCCTCCGCTACACCCCTCGCCACCCAGGCGGCCGAGAAGCGTACCCACCACTGCCGCCATGGAACCTACCGGAAAGCCACCATACGGGCCACCAACCGGGGCTGCCGTCCTGGCATCCATGTCCTGAGTCACTGCCAGCCATCACCATCGCAACGCACATACCACGGTGGGAAGAGCAGAAGACACATCCTTCTGCTCCTAGCCCGACATCAACCACCGGGCCTGGATGTTCGCCTCCATAGTAGGAGGCGTCCACGCCTGCGTCCCCAGCCAGCCCCTGTGGACTGGGGGGGTGCATGGCCTAGTAGCTGCCAACAGCCACCACCGAGCAAGCCCCCGGCCTTGGTCAAGACGAGCTCAGACGCTGCCACACCCCGAGGCCATCGGCGTTTCCCCGACCAACGGCACCGCAAAAACCAGGCGCCAACTTGGACTGATGGCACAGCGGAGCAACACGATAGAAAGACACAAACGCGATGGCAAGCCCCACCAGGGACTAGATCGGCCCTCTACCCGTGTGCCACCGACCGCCATCCTCCACCACACTCCAGATCCACGCTACCTGCCTGCCAGAAGACTAGCACATCTCCGGACCAACCGCTGCCAACCAAGGCAACAACCCGCCCACTGTCGCCCGAGAAGCCCCGAGCCGCACCACCCGTGCCCCCCGATGGACCACTCCAACCGCAAATGCCATCGGACCAGCACACCATGGCATGCCCCCACGCCAAACCCCTCCAGCAGCCAAGGCCACTGGCGATGGCCGGCCCATGCGGCCGCTTCAGCCCGTGCCACCAGCAGGCAGCCCGCTGGAGGACCCCCGATCTAGATCTGAATCGAGTAGTCCACCACCGCCTTCCTGCGCACGCATGCCCCGCCTGAACCACAGCCGTCCACGCCTCGGCACCAGGAGCCACCTCCTGGCGCAGCCGCGCCGTGCCGCCCCGGCTAGTTGCGCGCCTCCGGCCGTTGTGGCCGTCCCGCGCCAGCCCACACCACGGGGAAGGGAAAAGGGGCCACCGACGCCGACCGGGCTTTTCCCGGCGGCACAATCCGGCAGC
>NC_041391.1:31531536-31532127 GCF_002162155.2 Triticum dicoccoides
CTTTAGGTGACGTCCCCACAAGAAAAAATATGTTCACCATCCGGAGACTTGCCATTCCCAAATGATAAGAAATCATATATTGGATTTTCTTGTTAGCACCTTGCGTTTACTTGGCTCCTAGGTAATCACAACAATGCAAATCTCATTTATAGCACGAGATCTATCCTTTCATCTAGATTGACATGATCAAGATTGTTCTTAACCATGGTCAATGTATACAGTTGTAAAGTTCGTGTGTACTGGCACACTAAATTTTAGACCTACCTCTCCAATTTAATTAGTGAGCTACTTTTGACTGGCGAGAAAATTGTTTGTAGAGTGCCTGGTAGCAATCCCATGTGTTAGCTTTTAGTTTTCTTTTGAGAAATTCCACATACCATTAAACTAATGTCAAATTGCAACAAGAAGAAAAGATAGTGGACATATGTCCACAGATATTTGCAAGAATACTCCATTGAATCAAATTTCTACAACTGCCATTTTCACCCCTTGTCGTCTTTCGGGATCATCCATGTTCTCGTCCAAACCTGGATCTGTTGCATGCCATCGGAACCGCCACCCATGAGCCTCCAATATTGCTCTTGGATGTTT
>NC_041391.1:31532137-31541558 GCF_002162155.2 Triticum dicoccoides
TTGCCAGAGCAGCCATCGGAGGGGTGGAGAACCCACAACCATGCCGGCAGAGCGCAGGAGGAGTTGGCCGCTTCCCTGATTGCCTTTTTTTCTTGAACGTGAGCGAAACAGTTAGCTTTTAGATACACACCGAAGTTCTTAAAAGCAGCTAGCCACTAATGACTTGTGTTTGTGGACTGAAATGAACCAATCTTTCTCGAGTGAACAACTAAATATCGGTAGCTCCGATGTGGTGTGTCGACCTAACCCGAGCCTAAACGAAAAGTCCTTGATGGAATCCTATAATCTGCCATATGAAATGTTCGTATAATTTGTTCAAAGATTGTAGAATCTGTCATGCAAACTTGTTTTCTTTCCTTTTAAGGTTGCACTTGTTTGATCAACCAACTTTTGATCTCTGCAGATTTTGATTATCCAGCGGTTTCAGAATTCAGAGGACCAAAGTTGGAGCTGAAACCTTGAGATGGTTGACATGCTAGTTAACTCAGACAGAGATGGTGAGTGAATTAAGACAAAATCAAGTTGGTGGATTAAGTCTTAGAGAAGATGCAATCGACCGTCTGCAGTGACTGACAGAGATTTCTACGGTCAGGGATATGCAGGCCATCACACACAACTTGAAAGGAGGGTGGTATATCTTGGCATAAATATAAGAACCAAATATGAGTTATTTATTTAATACTAGGAAGCAAATTATGGGTTCACTGAGTCACCAAATTTGTTCACAAGACGGAAAATTCAGGTGATGCAAACACTATACTATTAGCAGTGTGCAGACGTCTTTCTGTTCAGTTCTTATTACCGTCATATTCTTAAAATTTTAATATTTCCTAAGTCCTAAGATGTGTCTTTGACCATATCACAATATTTTTTTAAACCCATAGAACTGTAACCTTCAGATATAATTGTTCATGATGGTTAGCTCTACTCAGACTGGCACTTCACAGAGATGAAACGTTTCACACAGCAGTCTGAATATTTCAAAATACAATATTGGTCAAAGATCAAATGTTTGAGCATGCACTTTACAGAGAGTTCAATTTTTTTATTGGATGGTTTAGCTTTCTTAATGTTGTAACTTGTAAATTTCGAAATGATAGTAAATTTTATATGGGAAGCCACTTTCCTTTATTTCATGTCTTGTTATGTAGGAAGGTACTCGGACAATGGTTGCCACTCTACATACGAAGGTAATCTGGTATGAACCGGATCCCTACAAGGCCGTGGTCTCAGGTTGTAGGGGTGGAAGGAGGGATAGCGTGGAGGAAGGCGTGGTCGCCGACGCTGGGGCGCCATCGTTGCTTGCGCGCGAGAGAGAGAGAGCAGGGCGGCGGCTAGGGTTAGGTCTCCCGGCTCCCTAAGGAACTCGAGCAAATATGATTGCTTCTTGCTTGATTAGATTGATACATCTCCTCTCCTTATATAGAAAGGTTTACTTGACTCCCAAGCAAGCGACCCTTATCTCTAATTAACCCTAAGACTAACGGGCTATACCACCAGCCTAGGCCCATTAGGCCATTACGTACTCTAACACTACACCCCACCTGGACATGCAGCTTGTCCTCAAGCTGCAACCTAACCAACTGATAACCATGACTCGACGCAACACAAACCTAACACCTAAAAACAAGCCTTTTACATCTTGGCTTGTTTTATTACTCTCAACCTGAAATGGTCTGGGACGCTTTATTTTGGACCCCTGAACATAAAGTGGACATCATCCGCACGTCGGACGTGCACGTGTACAGCCACCTGGATCCCATGGACACTATCTAGACAAAAGGAGTGCATGTGTATGGTCACCTGGAAGTGGTCGCAAGAGCGACCAGCTGAGGCGCCCTCGTGGCGGTCAGCGGCAGAATGCAGTGGTGCTACGCGGTGCACTCCTGTCGGTGATACCATGCCTTCTACCCGTCGGACGGCTGTTGGTCTGCACCACACAGAGAAGAGTGGAGGGATCTCGATGGAGAATGACGAGGAGGGGTGCGCCTCCCCAACCGCCGATGTCGCAGACGTTGAGGTCGCTGCCCGCGGGGAAACAGCATGCCTGCCGTCCGTGGGGGAAACCGCATGCCCAAGATACCCGACGTAGCGGACGAGATCGAGGTCCTTTGCGCAGCGAAGCGCAACTTGGAGGAGCTGCAGCTGCAGACCACACATCTCCCACACACGCCGACGCGCTAGGAGGCCGCGCGCAACAGCCTGCAGCCTTACCGCCATCGACACGTGACAGGTAGAGATCCAAGTCGGAAGCGGTGACGGTGATGGTGACAGTAGGAACTTGATCTGCTTGATGGGGACGCCCTGGGACGGCGGCGGCCCTGATGGGAACGAGGTCGTCGTAGTTCCATCGTAGGGCATCCCATACTTTTATGAGATGACCGGCGCCGTGGTCGCGGCCGAGGGCGGTGGCGGCGGGGGTAGCCGCTGTTGGTGTGGCGGCGGAGGAGGTGGCTGCTGGGGATGCGGCTGGGGCACATAGGGCCCAACGAGGAAGGCCCTGATGCCCCCATGGCTTGCCATAATTCCAGGATTGCGGTTGTCATCTGCTCCGGGGTGAGGACGAGGCGGACGACGCCAGGGCAGAGGGTGCAATCGCCCCTGAGGACACCAGCACACCCACTGGCGGCGCGCCTGCTGTGTGGGGAAGCAACGCCGACTAAGACGCTGGTGGCGGCGGGTAGGTGTGCGGCGACAGCGAGTGGGAAGAACTTGGTGGAGGGCAGGACATGATCGAACCCGGGAAAGCTGATACCAAATTGGTATGAACCGGATCCATACCAGGGTGTGGTCTCAGGTTGTAGGGGTGGAAGGAGGGATGTCGTGGAGGAAGGCGTGGCCGCCGGCGCTGGGGCACCGTCGTTGCTTTATTTTGGACCCTTGAACATAAAGTGGACACCATCCGCACGTCGGACATGCATGTGTACAGCCACCTGGATCCCATGGACACCATCTGGACAAAAAGAGTGCATGTGTATGGTCACCTGGAAGTGGTCGCAAGAGCGACCAGTAGAGGCGCCCTCGCGGAGGTCAGCGGTAGAATGCAGTGGTGCTACGCGGTGCACTCCTGTCAGTGGCACCATGCCTTCTCCCTGCCGGACGGCTGTTGGTCTGCACCACACAGAGATGAGTGGAGGGCTCTCGATGGAGAATGACGAGGAGGGGTGCGCCTCCCCAACCGCCAACGTCGCAGACGTTGTGGTCGCTGCCCGCGGGGAAAGCAGCATGCCTGCCGTCCGTGGGGGAAACTGCATGCCCAAGATACCCGACACAGCGGACGAGATCGAGGTCCTTTGCGCAGCGAAGCGCAACTTGGAGGAGCTGCAGCTGCAGACCACACATCTCCCACACACGCCGACCCGCTAGGAGGCGCGCGCAGCAGCCTGCAGCCTTACCGCCATCGACACGTGACGGGTAGAGATCCAAGTCGGAAGCGGTGACGGCGACGGCAGGAACTTGATCTGGTTGATGGGGACGCCCTGGGACGGCGGCGGCCCTGATGGGAACGAGGTCGTCGTAGTCCCATCGTAGGGCATCCCATACTGGTACGAGATGACCGGCGCCGTGGTCACGGCCGAGGGCGGTGGCGGCAAGGGTAGCCGCTGTTGGTGTGGCGGCGGAGGAGGTGGCTGCTGGGGATGCGGCTGGGGCACATAGGGCCCAACGAGGAAGGCCCTGATGCCCCCATGGCCTGCCATAATTCCAGGATTGCGGCTGTCATCTGCTCCGAGGTGAGGACGAGGCGGACGACGCCGGGGCAGAGGGTGCAATCGCCCCTGAGGACGCCAGCACACCCACTGCCGGCGCGCCTGCTGTGTGGGGCAGCAACGCTGACGAAGACGCTGGTGGCGGCGGGTAGGTGTGCGGCGGGAGCGAGTGGGAAGAATTTGGTGGAGGGCAGGACATGATCGAACCCGGGAAAGCTGATACCAAATTGGTATGAACCGGATCCATACCAGGGTGTGGTCTCAGGTTGTAGGGGTGGAAGGAGGGATGTCGTGGAGGAAGGCGTGGTCGCCGGCGCTGGGGCGCCGTCGTTGCTTGCACGCGCGCGCGCGCGAGAGAGAGGGAGAGAGAGAGAGAGGGAGGGAGGGAGGGAGGGAGGGAGAGAGAGAGAGAGAGAGGGGCAGCGGCTAGGGTTAGGTATCCCGGCTCTCTAAGGAAGCCGAGCAAATATAATTGCTTCTTGTTTCATCTCCTCTCCTTATATAGAGAGGTTTACTTGACTCCTAAGCAAGCGACCCTTATCTCTAATTAACCCTAAGACTAACGTGCTATACCGCCAGCCCAGGCCCATTAGGCCATTACGTACTCTAACATAATCGGACAATGGTTGGCAACTTTGCATTGTGACATCTAATTCCACTATTCATTTTTACAGCTTCAAGCGTGCTCAACAATGCATTTGGTTTAGGCCGTTGAGTGACCAAAATATAGCGTGCATTTTCCCTTCAACTTACTCGCTGCTTCTTTATTAATATAATGGACATTTTAATCTTCCTCTTCCGTGTTTAGTTTCTTATTTTCTGGGTCCCAATCTGTCTAAAATTAATAGTAACTTTGTTTTCCATCTGTCTATCTTCGACTTTTAACTATATATGATATAGGGTAATAAAATCATATCTCTTATTGTCTCTTGCTAATGTACTTGAAGCTTACTGGATACACTCGTTCTATTTTGGAATTATTCCTGGAGTTCTGCTTCTACACAGATCTGAAATGTGAGAAACATCAGTTCCTCTTGCAGCCTTTGATGCTAATTGATTTGATAGTACCACCTTCACTGTGAATTGCAATAGAATTACTATATGATGTAGCTTTGTAGCACTAACATCTGAGCATGTTCATCTCGAGCAGTGATGATGTGGCTTGTTTGCTAGTGATTTGTATACTGTGGGAATTCAAATGGACCTATTGCTCAAATAATTCTGCAACGGAATTTTTTGTAACGGTTATAATGTTATGCCATGTTTCTATATGTATTTAGAAAAGTATTCATCCCACGGTGGCACTGCTTGCTAGTCCAAGTCCGTGGTCAAAAAGGCTCTAAGATGTCTCCACTTGTCTACATGCAACAAATTGACTGGAGAGGTAGATCTGACAGGTTTCACATGTACAAGGGATGTGCTACCAAAGAAATGGCCTGAACATTCAGATTAGTATGTGCTCTATCCGTTCCTAAATATAAGTATTTTTAGAGATTCCACTATAGAGATTACATTTGTATGTATATAGACGCTTTTTAGAGTATATGTTCACTCATTTTGCTTTGTATATATAGTCTATAGTGGAATCTCTAAAAAGGCTAATATTTAGGAACGGAGGGAGTAGTAAGTATAGCATTGGCAATAAGGAGATGTACGCCGAGGCCTGCATAAATTTTGTCTCGGAGGGAAGTATGGATGTAGCATAGATACCTAAGAGTAGATGAGGATGCAATGTATCTGATAGTAGTGTTTAAGTTCTGCTCCTAGTCCTATCCTGCACATTAAACTCAAAACTCCATAGGTGTAGCAATAGTAGAATCTGTTAGAGATATAGCAGAGCAAAGCCCTTGTAGAGCTTCAGTGCAAACACAACTTTTAGCCATCTGATAAACCTTATCTTATTGATGGACATACATGGCGAAGGCCATGGATCTTTCATAGATTGGCTTAGAACTTACCACTTATATCAACAAATGTGAAACCTGCAATCTCAGAGTGTTGCATGCATGCATAGTTTTCTGAACCATATGGATCACTGTTCAAGTAAAAATTAACAAGATAAATATAGTAGAAATTCACCCTTGCAATGCCACCTACTTTCTCAGTCTACTAAAAGAGAGAGATGGTCCATGGTGAAGAGAAGGAGCCTAGGGGCTATCTAAGTTCCAGACCCCCCTGTATGTAATCTATTGATTAAATCAATTATACTTTGTGTCTGTAGAACAAGTTGACTCACGTTTAGTAGGGGTTCAGCTTCAGGAATTTTCAGCACACACAATCAGTCCTGCAATGAATATCATTGCTGAGACTTTGCAGCATGCACAATCTCTATCACCTCCATTGGTTACTGATATGGATTTTTGAGAGATGACGAAAGATCATGCACAATGGCGTACACGTTCAACATCCTCACTAGGAATATCATGTACAATGGCATACACGTTCACCATCCCGAGACCTACCATTCTCAATTGATCGTAAACAAACTACTCCCTCCGTTCCCAAATATTTGTCTTTCTAGAGATTTCAACAAGTGACTACATACGAAGCAAAATGAGTGAATCTACACTCTAAAATATGTCTACATATATCCCTATGTTGTAGTCCATTTGAATGTCTGAAAAGACTTATATTTAGGAACGGAGGGAGTATACTTGTTTTTTCTTTTTTGTCATATTGCATTTGCTTTGCTCCCAGGTAATTGCAACAATGCATAGGCCATTTTTATAGCTCACGGCTCCAACCACCTCTATATGGGCAGGGTTGTGATTGTTGTTCAGTTACAGTGCTAAAACGTTCTCATGTACTGTCTGCTCTAAGTTTCAGACCTACCCCATTGATTTGCTTAATGAGCTACGGTTCGCCCCATAAAACTATTGTATGCGGAGAGTCTGGTACCATACCACATAGTTAATTACTAACTTTAGTTACCCACAGCTAAAGTTCCAAAAAAATAGGTAGCCACTAAGGACTTATTTTGTTGAAGTTCCAAATCTAGTGTTTGCACTCTGTTAAGTAAACTGATTCGCAGTAATCTCTTTTCGAAGAAAAATTAAGTGCCTCTTACCACAGTGTTGATTACAAAGCATAGTCGTAGAATGATCATCCAGCATGCACTTGTCATGTTTAAAAATTTCTTTTCCATTATTTTTAGGGCATCCTACATAATAGAATAACTGAAATGATGATCCCACTAATTATTTATTGCTCTACACATGCAGCCGCTCACTACAGCATGCTTACCACCTCAATGAGGAAACCATTACTTGTCCCACGTCATCTTTTTTTCCACGATAGGACTATCTTGTTTCACTTAAGGGTAGCACCAGCCACCAGGGCTGCAAAAACTCCAGGCTCGTGAGGCACATGAGATTGACTCATCTTTTGGCTGAACTCGGGATCGATTCAGAAAGAAATGTTTTGAGTATGAGCACATTATGTAGCTTGATTGAGAAACACAATGATCTTGAGTCAACACTAGCTCGCTCAGTTTAGTTTGAAATAATATAATAATATTAAATAAACCTGATATATATTTTAAAAATAGGATAATATGTTACCATATATGTTGTTTATAATTTTTCACCATTTTATATACTAGAAAACATGAAATCTTAAGTGTGGATAAAATTTATGCCTCAATATAATGCATGCTCAGCGTGTGTTAAATATCCTGCTTTGTTTTTGGCCAAAGTTGGCGAGCAGCAACATCATCGTTTTGTTCTGTTACTGGTTCATCCACGATGTCTTGCTATGAAGTACTAGTTGCGACAAGACTTAAGGTCATATATTAAGGATCACAATTCCTTAAACACACCCTTACAAAATAATAATTACATCCAAGTCCTTATAGTTATCAAAGTCTTATTTCTCCTACAACCACGGGCAGTACGTTGTAAGTTTAGCTCGTTACCGCCCTTGGGTCGTTGTCTTGATGGAGCAAAGTTGTTTAAACCTAGGAGCTTATAGAATCAGCGGTGGGAAGGCGTCGATGTAGTGTTCTTCAGTTGAGATAGAATAAATCAAACTACTTTGAACTTTCTTATATTATCATCGCTTTGATTGAAATAATATTTTATAATGGTTCCTTATTTTGTGTTGTGGCATATCTTGTTTGAAAAATTGCCTTAGATTATTAAAATAATCATGTTATTTAGCTCAAAACTAGCTTGAGGTTGACTCAAGATTGTTACCAGATGAGCAGAAGCCACTTTCCACTTAATTCTAATTTAAGTTTAGATGAAGCTAGTCCAACTCGCTTGAACTCGACTCATTTGCAGCCCTATGTAGCATGATCATCACTTCTCTCGGTGTTTTGAAACTGAACATACGCCTTGCAGTCTGGTTGTCTTCATAAACTCACATTCGACCTGTGCTGCCCTTGCTCCTTGAACTTCCGAGTATTAGTGGGCAAAATACTACATCACCTGACATGCATGGTTTGTGGTGTTCTACATATGTAAATGCATTCCTAGTGTTAATTCTGCTTTGCATTTTCGGAATTGCAATCGTTGCTTCGCTCTGTCCCTGCAGCGAGCTGACGGGTGTCTACAACAAGGAGTGGATGAGGAAAGAGAATCTACAAGTGTGAGGAGAAGGTAGCACGCGGACTTCATCTGCAACAGTACCAGTCCATTCCCGTGTGCAAATACAGTGGCAGACGTGCCACCTGTGCAGTCCATATACAGTGGCAGCCGCACTGCATGTTTTTCTCGCCGTGGCCCTTCACGCTTGTTTCCTATGGATATGTTGACTTCTCTTTTTTCGAATGTGAGGAGAAGATCGTTGACAATGGCATATGTATTCGCCATCCCGACACCTACCATTTCCAAATGATCCTAAAAGATCTATGTTGGTTTCTCCTTTTAGCACCTTGCATTTTGCTTTGGAACCGAGGGATGCATATGACATTTTATAGCCACCGATCTAGCATCTCCCTCTATTGAGATGGTTTGGCATCAATCTTAATAATGGTCCAGTACAGAGCTATAATGGTTTCTTATGTATTGTGTACTCTAGATTCTAGCTTACATTTGCCTCTTCGAAACAGACTTTTGCGGAGAGCTTGGCACGGGACCCATGTGATTAACTTTTTGTTACCCACTAAAGTTCCAAAAAGAAAGGTTATCCACTGATGACTCGTCTGTTTGAAGTTCAAAAATTTGCTATATATGCTGCATCTATTACTTACTGGAGCTCCAGAAATTTTAGTTGGGCTAATAATCCATTTTGTTGAACTTCGAAGTTTTGCTCGATGCGCCTACATAATAAGATTGATGTACAAATCAATTTAAAACCACTGGATCTAGCATTTACAATATGTGGACATGCTTGGCATCGATATTAACCATGGTCAAGTATAGAGCTATAAATTCTCATGGACCGTGTGATATAAATTTTGGACCCACCCACTTCAATTAGAGTAATGAGCTATGGCTGCCCCCTAAAAATTGTTTGTAAAGTGGCGTGTTCTGAAGTACCCGGTTCAACAGAAGGTAGGAGCAAAAAAAATTTGTATCTTCTAGATATTTTCAGTATCTTCCTACCAAAATCAGTGACAAGCAAGTCAAAAGAGCTAGCCACTCATACTTCAGCTCACAATTGTTCTGACTTAAAATGCCAGTCATGAAGAAGTCAGTTTGACTTCACAAGCTCAGGTTCCACACATCCTCTTCTTGGTCCTCCAAATCTAAGAGCATCTACACAAGGGCTCC
>NC_041391.1:31541795-31554219 GCF_002162155.2 Triticum dicoccoides
AGGTGGACGACCCAGTAAACAAAACACGACGTAGACAGATACACCATACCAGCCCAAACGCCCTGGCAAACCGGCACCCATCATATACAACCTAAATCTAGGGCGAATATAGGGAGGCACGTGCGCGCTCGGGCACGTCTACCGCATCAGATTCGGCCCACGCTGGCCCACCCCAACCCCACATATATTCCTGATCCACTCTCTGGACCAAACCACTCCACTCCACTCCACTCTGCCCCTTGCACCCTTCCAGCGATTTCCGGCCTTCGCCAACATGGCGAGAGGTGGATCCGAGTCCTACACCTTCTGATTTTTTGACTCACAACTCGTACCAGGAGACCTCGAGGAGGAGATGCCAGTCCACATTGCGCTCGCTGCTCCTGGGTAGAGTCTGCTCGATAGTGGTGGGACTCATTTGTAAAAGAGAAATATGAAGGGCTCAGCCGGCCATGGGCCATGGACAGGGTAGAAGTGCTCTTGGAAAGGAGTTGTGTGCCAACTAGATATCTATGATGCAAGAAGTGCTTCTTCTTCTATTCTCAATGATGGAATCCCAACACGCCGAAGCAAAGGGGTGATTCCAAAAGAGGTGAAAAGTAGTTTCCAAGCATTGGTGGGAGTAGAGAGCACAAAAATAGGATGGAAGCCAGAATGATTCCCTTTGCAATAAATCCATAGTGTTTGCTCTGTCATGCAGTACAAGCTAGAAATTTTGTTTCTATCTCAAGATGGAAGCACATTTCCATAGTTGTCCAAAGATTTATCGGCTGGGGGGGGGGGGTTCTCATAGTTTTGTACATCCGAATGGCAAAAAGGTCTAATTTTTCCAAGCATAACCCCACTTATCATTCTCTTCACTTATCCGAATGACAGTAATATGTGCTTGCAAAAGTTCAAATCTGGAAGGCTTGCAGGGAAATAGGTTTGTGGAAAAGATCCCCCAAGTCTGAAAAGAGGGCAGCTTGTCTAAAGGTTATGAGCTTGTTAATAGCAAAAGAGTGCAGTTCTAGGTAAAGATCAGCACAGGGGGTATTGGACCATTTATCTGACCAGAGCAAGACATAGTCTCCCTTGCCAACAGTACAGTGGCTCACAAACTTAAAATGTGGAAAGAGCTTCAAGATATTTCTTCACCAAAGGATCCTACCATCTTACCATCAGGGGCTCATTATGTCGTGCATACGACTATCTATGGGACCGGCAATGGCCCCTTTGAGACTGTGAGGATCCAGGCACACAAAGTGTAGAATCACAAATTAACACAAGGGATTTACCCAAGTTTGGGCCACCGTGAGGTGTAAAACCTACTCCTGATTTGGTGTATTGTAAGTGTTTGAGCTCAAGTTACAAAGGAGTGCAACTTGCCGGCAAGGTGTGCGGGAAGTGCAGCTACGCATGTAGATGAGCAAAGTGTCAACCTTTGGAAAGGTATCCATGGCTCTCCTTTTGTAGGTCAAGGGGTCATCACAATGGCAAAATGGCAATTGCATGTTGTAAATAGTGGCTACAGTGCTATCCTACCTAACCTTGACGTGTTAGGACAAAGGTATTAAATGCGCGGTGAGGTGTTGCGCTGGTGATGATCTCCGGCAAAAGGAGTCTCTCCTTCTGCGTTGTTTGTCTAGCTACCTCGTATTATCTTGACACGCCTCTGGACGGGTGTCATTAAAGTTATTCTTCAGACGGCGAGCTGACACATGCCCTAACAAGGCTCACCTAAATACCTGCCCGCTTGACACCTATTTGACAAGCTACGGGCTATCTGCTGAGGTGGAGCGGTGGAGAGGTAGTGGGAGCTTGCCGGGTCTTCACTTGTCGTTATGTAGCTTGCCGGCAACTAGGACCTTGATCTTAAGTACTTGTCTTAGTACTTATCAATACCTTCCTGGAGGTTTTCTTCATGGTTTTATCAACCAAGTCTTGTGTTCTGGAAAGAGTCATTCTTCGGCAAGCCCTTGCCATCAGGAAGGTTAGAACTATCTATGCATAAGTCAGGGTACTAAAGCACCCATGTCTTAGTACACCGACACATTAATTTAGTGTGTTTCCCTAATAAGTTTGACCCAAGGTAGATCAAAGTGATTGAAGAATTTGTGCAGACATTTCAAAAGCAAGGCCTTGTTATGGGTCTCAATGTCCAACACACCCAATCATCCTTCTTCCTTCACTAGACATACTTCTCCCAGGCAATTAACAATGTACCTTCGTCTTCCATGCCATATTCCTCCAAAAACAATTCTTGGGGTACTTGTTGAGCTAACGCACGATAGATTTGGGTAAATCCAAGGTGCACATAAATAAAGTTGGCAAACTAGAAAAGACATACTTGACCAGCTGCAACTTCTCTCCATAAGATAAGAAGGTTGAACACCCAGAGAGTATATTGGTAGTTCTCTTTGAAATTGGAAGAAATTCTTCAATCCTTGACCTGGTGGTGCCTAGAGGTAGGCCAAGATAAGTAAAAGGGAAAGTGCCAATAGAAAAACCAATCAACTCTGGTAGAATCCGAATTTTAACATAAGGCACATTAATGGGCAGCACCATAGATTTGTCAAAGTTGATCCTGAGTCCAAAAAAATAGATAAGTGCAAGAGAGGATTCTACAGTTGGTGAAGCCTAGCAGGACAAGCATGCATCATTATAACAGTATCATGAGGATGTTGCACTACAGGGAAATTTGTGCTAGATCCAGAAGGCTGTGGGTGGTGGATGAGATTGTGTTTCATAACATCACTAAAAATGGTCTGCAAGAGATCTGTTGCCAACACAAATGGCAGAGGGGACAAAGGACCCCCCTTGTCTAACTTCTCCTATATCTGAATTATTTGACTGGCACCCATTGAGCAAGACAGCAGAGTAGCCGGAGGAAAGATCATCTCCATCCACCTAAACCGTCTAGGACCAAAACCTCTGGCCTTCAGAATTTGCATAATAGTTGGGTATTCAATAAATGTCAAAGGCTTTTTCAAAATCAATTTTTAGAACAATTTTCTCTTTTTGGATTGCTCACACTGATAATTGAACTCATAGGCCCAACAAGGTAGTCCTGAATGGACATTGCTCTAAGAAATCCATATTAGCTAGCATGGACCAACTTGAGAATTACTTTCTGCAATCTATTGGCCAAAATCTTGGTAATAATTTTAATAGAAAATTTAAGCTGAGAGATTGGCCTAAAGTCACTTGCAGTCAAGTGTGTATCCGTCTTAGGGATCAGAGTGATGAAAGAAGAAGTAATTCTCCAAAAGGCTCTCTTTTGTACATTCCAACTTGATGCTTTCACTTTTGTGTATTACACCACCTGGGTCAAATGCATGTTGGGAACCTGTCTGAATCTGAGTTGCCGGCCTTCTGTTTGGCGTTTCTAGAACCATCATTATTACTTGACATCATGCATATCAAGTATTCGTCAAATGTGTGAAACCTCCAGAACTTGGTATAACATCACTAGGGCGTCTGCTTATCTTACATTACAGCACGGCCACGTTGTATCATCACCATAGATGACATTTTAGAGATTAGAAAAGGGACCATCCAAAAAAGCACATGTGTTCGCCATCCTGAGACCTACCATTCCCAGAAATTAAGTAAAAGGAATAGACGCTTTGTCAGTCATGTAACAAGCTACAGATCTCGGGAAGAGAGAACTTGGCACCAGAATGACCGAATAGCATGAGATACTACTAAATTGCTATATATGTGCCCAATACCAACCTCCACTGTTTTTATCACCTATACATTTTCTTTAGTTCTCAGCTGAGCGCAACAATGCATATGTTATTTTATAGACAATGGATCCAGCCTTTCCTCTAGATGGACATGGCTGGGATTGATCTTTTTTTCTTTCTTTTGTGAGGTGGTTGCGATAGATCTTAACCACAGTCAAGTTTGGAGCTATAAAGTTTTGATGTATTGTCTGCTCTAAATTTTAGACCTACCTCTAACTAGGCAGCAGGCCATGTGGTATTAATTGTTTTTCTTTTGCAAGGATGCGGTGTTAACTTTTAGTTAACCGCTAAAGTTCCAAAAAATAGGTAGACACAATGATCTTTATAGCCCTAGATGTGCTTGTTCCTTTCCACCCTCGTCCCACCAGAAGACAAGCTATCATCTTCTTTCAAGCACACATTGCACCTCTTTGTTTAGCTATTTGGTTGCGCCAATTTTTTTTTTCTTGATTTCATTTATTAAGGAATGGTTTTCGGATATCATGGCACTATTGGTATTTTATCGTCCAAGAAGTGAAACAAAATTTGAATTAAACACATTTTGGGTTCAGAATATAAATTTACAAGAAGTTGCTACTATCCAAGCAGTTATTGCGGCTTGTCTCTTCTCGCAGGTCATGGGTTCAAGGTCTCTCGTTTGCTTTTTGTTTTTTCTTTTGTTATACGCGAAGGAGAGCCCCAAAAATTGAAATTTTGACATTCCAATTCTATACATTTTATAAGTAACACTCTTTCTCGGGAGGCAGCGAAAAATCCATAACCGGTCAGTTACCGGAAATAAAAATACCTAGGTTGCGCAACTCCATAGTTGTCTCTAGTTCAGATCACTTGAACATTCACGTGTAGTAGTTTTCTTGGAATCTAATGAATCTCTATTCACCAGTGATGGTCCAGTACAACCACACCCTCGGCTTCTACACATTAGAATCGGTATATGGATATTATTTGAACCTTTTTTTGACATTCAAATTCCAAAAAAAAATTGTACGACAGCATTCTTTCTCGGGAGGCAGCGATAAATCCGGTAATTGTTCGGTTACCAAAAATGTCGAGCGGAATAGGAAATCCCTGGGTTGTGCCACTCCATCATCATATCCAGTTCATATCGCTCCAACAATCATGACTAGATTTTCATGGAACCTAATGAATCCCTATTCACTAGTACCGACAGGGCCTTTAATGTTTACACATGGTCAAATGTAAACTATCCAAACGCACACGCTACCAAAACCATGCGTTGTTGGATTAAACATGCTTGCAGCTAAAATAACATAACCATATGAGGTTACAATTTCAAGATCTTTTAAAAAGAAGCCACTGGCAAAGGGTGGCGCCGCCACCGCAGCCGCCGACACAGATAATCCTACACCTATGAAGACAAACGTAAACTTTTACCTAACTTTGCATCAATACTTCTCTCCCCCTGATTTTAAGTGGGTTGGGCCCGTCTTCTCTCCAAAGCCAATCATAACGTGCCAGCTGCTAATCACATAAGGATTACGTTAAACCATTCGTAGGTGTATCATTACCCCCGCCGACACATACTCAACGTAATTATCAAAGACACCATGGAGGTGTTTGTTTGGGGGGGGGGGGGAATTCGTTATCTCTTTTCGGTGTAAAAAAAAAACGGTCCAGACGTTTGATATGTGTTCGTTGTAAACCAATGCCTCTGTAAACAATTCTAGGCTAGTTGTCAATTGATACCACCCACAACCCTCGTTAAAGTGCTGCGTTACTGCATCTCCACCTTCCGCGACCCTCTCCTCCCGGACCAGTATCGCCACCTCCCCGATCCTCTTCTTGTCCGGCACATGCGCCTCCCCGATCCCCTTCAAGCCCCACTCCGCCTCGCCTCGATCCTCTCTTCCTTTTCCATCGCCACCAGATGCGCGCCATGCCAGCCATCAGGCTTGACTGGCATGTCATTAGTGCTCCTCTGCTATCCCGTCGTTCCCGAAAGAAGCCCGCGCCGCCACACTCAAGCCTTCTCCGCCTGTCATCGATGGCCGTCGAGCAACTACTCTGGACATGTGCCTTATCCTCCTCCTCTTTGGTTGCGGCACCTATGCCTGGTAGCCAGCGCCGCCGTCCACGGTCGCCATCCTGTTTGCTGCCGCTGGCAAGATTTGATTTTCATTACACAGCTAAACCAAACAAGATTTGATTTTCCCAATACGGAGCTATTACGCCATCTAACTTGATTCCCTTTAGTTAATATTGCCATTCCTCAAAACGAACACCTCCATGTGTGCTGCTAATGTCACACATAGTTTTTCATAGCATGTGAGATTGAGGGGCACACTGTAGTATTATTTTTAAAAGCATGTGTGATGTAAAAAATCACACAGTTTTGGTCTAGAATGGGTATCTGGTAGACAAATGGGCCACACATGTTTCTTCCTAACATTGTGTAATATGCACATCTCACATATCTATTTAGTCTCTCATGAACACAACATGAAAATGTTAAATATTTGAAGGCATCAAAGCGAAAATGTGTCACACAGTTTAGGATTGCATAAAAGAACCAAAAGATTGTATTGTTGAAAATATCAAGACTAACAGCAGTAAAACCAGGAAACAAAAGCATCGTCAGAAACTCTGTACCTGTCAAGTAAAAAAATGTATGCATAAACCGTCACATAACCCTTGTTAAACTATTCACTTGTCATTTACGTATTCGAGTCTGAAGGTAGCAGCCAGTCCTTGAAAATGGCCGGCTTTTGATCATTTTCAACTGGTGGACACAACTCACAGATATGGCCAAGGTGGCACTGCGAATGCTGGCTTGAAAGGTTTGGCCCTGTCGACGGTGTGAATGATAAAAGACCAGCTAGCACTTGGATTCAAGGGTGACCAGTAAAACTTGGATCCAAGTAACCTCAAAGAAATTGCACTATAAATCACAGAGGCATTAACGCAGTGCCCGACATCACCAAACTAACATCGGATCAGTGGAACAGGTTGAGCCTCACACCCGGCCATTAACGCCTTTGTCAGATCATCAGACTACGGCCGCATCCGTTTCATTGGGATTTCCTTCCACTGGAGAAAAGAAGGTGTGTCCATTGTTCATTGTGATGCTGGAGATACTCTAGCCTCTTGTTGAGCAGGGGCTCATCTTCAGCATGCCAAGTTAGTCATGTAATCATTCTGATCGTTGATACCTTGCTATGGACCTCGTCGTCATCACCATTGGTGACTATAATGGATGTTAGAGGATTTCAGGAAGATTGTGTACAAAGTTGAATGTGTTCGCCATCCTGAGGCCTGCCATTCCAAAACCTATCCTCGGAAAACTATATTACTACCTCGATCGTCTAAAAAACTAGGGATTTCATAAGGAGAGAACTCAGAAACTAGAATGATTGAATGGCACAATACCTATTAATCTGCTATATATGCATACAATGCCAATCCTATACCAGTTAAACACTTTGTATTTGCATTGGCTCATGCATAGGCCATATTATTACCACTGGAGAGCCATCCATTGTTTATATGGACAAGGTTGGTGTCGTGGTTCTAAGTCTGACAATAGAGTGGGGGGTAGGTATGGAGAGGCAAGGTCCTAGCTATGAAGAGGTTGTAAACACAAGAAATGTACGAGTTCAGGCCCTTCTCGGAGGAAGTAAAAGCCTTACGTCTCGGAGCCCGGAGGCGGTCGAGTGGATTATATGAGTATGGATTACAGGGGTGCGAACCCTTCTGCCTGTGGAGGGGGGTGGCTTATATAGAGTGCGCCAGGACCCCTGCCAGCCCACGTAATGAAGGGTTTAAAGTACATTAAGTCTGGGGCGTTACTGGTAACGCCCCACATAAAGTGTCTTAACTACCATAAAATCTACTTAATTACAGACCGTTGCAGTACAGAGTGCTTCTTGACCTTCTGATGGTCGAGTGAGTCTTCATGGTCGAGTCCTTCAAGTCAGTCGAGTGGGTTCCTCGTAGGTCGACTGGAAGGTGATCTCTTCTAAGGGTGTCCTTGGGTAGGGTATTTAGATCAGGTCTATGACCCTACCCTAGGTATATGACTCCATCATTAGCCCCCGAATGGATTGAGGCTTGAGTGAGGAAGGAGTTGACGTTGTTTCCGACTGGCTTTTGTGTGCTGGTCCTGCGCTGTCTTGGACCAATAACCTCTTTGTCGATAGCTTAGCACCTTTTCTTTAGTCCACTCGATCCATTCTTTTCTTTCGTCGAGTGATCTTTTGGACTTTGACAATTTCCGAGCGACGGATCGTAAGCAATCCCGCGTCTGACAGACCGATCTGCCGTTCGCGGATTCTGCGAGATATGAAATTTGGGGAAGCGCGCGAAGCGGGGCGGACCGCGGCGCTCGGATGGGATAGGGCATAGACGCCTCGATTCTTGCGCCGCCTTTTTCGCCACGTATCGCGTCCGCGCGACTGTTTCGGGATGTGATTAGATCGACCGGGCCCACCTGTCATCCACTCGGAAGGGATCTTATAAATGCGCCCGGCGAGGGTTTTTGAACAGTGCCTCTGCATTTCCTCTCTGCTCTCCTCGTCTCCGCCCAACGCGCCCGCTCTCGCCTCCGCACAACCTCTCCTCGCGCGTCCCGCCGGCAGCCATGGTGAAGGAGAAGACAGCGGCGCTGGAACGCGCGAAGAAGGCGTCGGCGACGGAGAAGGCGAAGGGGAGAACCACCAGTCGTGGCGGGTCTTCGTCTAGATCTCGTCTGCCGAACGGCTGGGTCCAGGGAGATTGGATCCGGTCGACCATCATGGAGAAGGATCTCCTCGACATGGCCAACGACGGTCTGATCCCCCACAGAGCCGCAAGGCTTCCGGGGAAAGAGTGGCAGCCCCAGCCGGAAGAGGGTGAGTGCGTACTTCTGGCTACCCACGTCGACCGCGGATTTTCTTTGCCACCGAGTGTTTTCTTCCGTGGTTTCTTGAACTTCTTTGGGGCGCAACTCCACCACTTCACCCCGAATTCTATCGCATATCTTGCCGCGTTTGTGTCCATGTGTGAAAACTTTCTGGGTTGCCGACCGCACTAGGGTCTGTTCAAGCACATATTCACATGTCGCTCTCAGACCGTGAAGAAGGCGAGCCCAGGCGATGATAAAACCAAGGTTGTCCAGATGTGTGGAGGTCTGGGGATCCAGATGAGGAACAAGAGCACCTTCCCAGCCATGACGTTCCCCGAGTCAGTCAGAGGCTGGCAGTCGACCTGGTTCTACTGCCAGAATGAGTCGGCGCCGGGGCAGTTGAGTGGACTCCCTCAGTTTACCATGGACCGAGTGAACAAACCCTCCTCTCTGAAGGTGATTCCGGAGGAGAAAGCCGACGTGAAGATGCTGATGGAGCGCGTAGTTCAGTTGGTTCGAGAGGGAGTAACTGGTATGGATCTCTTGGAGGTTTTTCTTAGGCGGCGCATCCAGCCTCTTCAATTCCGAAGCCATTGCATGTGGTTGTACTGCGGAACTGAAGATGAGACTCGAATCCACCCAGAAGCAGTCGACGATGCCACGTTGGAAAGGTGGATGGCCGCGGTCACTGGGAACAAGGATAACCCCCGTGGAGCCAGAAGGATTCCTCCACTCGACCATCACAGCGTTCCAGACAAGGTATGTCCGCTCTACCTTCCATTGTATTCTTGTCATATTTATTTCTGTTTTCTCCGCAAATTGGTCGATTGATCTTTCTCTTTATGTCTATCAGGCCCTCACCGAGCTGTACTCGATGCCCAATGGAGCACAGGCTCCGACTGAAGAGGGAGAAGCGAGCGGGGGCGAGAGCCAGGAGGAGTGGGACTCGGATGCCGCTGAGGATGATGATGATGATGACAATGATGAGGAGTAAGAAGAGGAGGAGGAGGAGGTCGCTCCACCGCGCTCGGAAAGGCGGTCGAAGCTTGCCAATGACCCTGTGACTGAACGTGGCAAGGGGGTTGCGACTGTCGCGCAGTCGACCAAGCGCCCTCGGACCACATCTCCGGTGCCGACTGAAAAGGCGCCGAAGCAGTCCAGGGTGGCCCCGTCAAAGCCGACCAAGCTCCTTCCAAAGATGAAGGTGTCCATCCCCACCATATCAGGGTAAACATGCTGCTTAAGCCTCTTGTTTTGTGCGAGCTTTATCTCTGATTGACACTTGAGTTAGCCGACTGATTCTTTGAAATTGCAGTGCTGCTACTTCTGAGACCTCAGCCAGGGCTGACGACCATGAGATGGAGGACGCAGCAACCTCGAACCCTGGTACTATACTCTTAATTCCGTTTTTAGTCGATTGACTCTTCGTCCCTAATTCTGATTCTTTTCTGTAGTCTCATCCAATGTCGTTATCACTCTTCCTGATGATGATGACGATGAGGAACCACTGAAGCACAGGAGGAGCAGGAAAGCGTCTGCCGGCAGGGTGGCACAGGATGTGACGGCGCCCGAGACTCTGGTCGCGGAGGAGGAGAACACCACTCGACACACCGTGTCTTTCGCGGTGCCGTTGACGAGTGCTCATCCTGCTTCGTCGAGTGCCGCACAACCTTCTCTCTTCACGATGCACCACGTCCCAGAGGACCAAGCCAGTGCTGCGAAGGAAGCGATACGCCAAGCAGGGGTCATGATGGAGCAGGTGAAGGCCATCCGGGAAGCAAGTCAAGCAGCTTACGACGCCAGCTCCGCCCTTCAAAGCAATGTTCAGGTCAGTCGACCATCGCTTGTTCTGTTAGGATATGCTATCAAAAAACTTTTCTTTCCGGAATCCATAGCAGTCACCCACTGGGTGTGTCGATTGAAACTCCGTGTTAGCGGGGGCACGCTGAGTGCTCCCGCTGGGTGTAGTCCCCAAGGCTAAGGTCGACTGCTGGCAGTCGACTTTAGGCTTTATAAGTAAAGTCTTTCCATCGTTCGACTGAGGCGAATGGATTTCCCAAACCGGTGAGGGCACGCTGAGTGCACCACTGGGTGTAGTCCCCGAGACTGTGGTCGACTGCTTGCAGTCGATTACAGTCTAAAGAATACGTCTCTTTTTTTTGGGGGGTCGACTGGTCGACTCTGTCTTTAATAGAACTAGTGGGGGCACGCTGAGTGCACCCACTGGGTGTAGTCCCCGAGACTACGGTCGAATGTTTGTATTCGGCTGTAGTCTTAGAAACGCATGATTTTCTCTTATCCACTCGGAAGTGGATTATCCTTGACATTTTGTCGATTGGTTTTTCGCAGAAATCCTGTGACCTTGCGGCTCGTTACACCGAGCTGGAGAACAAGCACATTCAGCTCGAGCTGGATCTGAAGCTGGTTCAGGAGAATCTGACGAAGGCAAAAGAGTAGACCAAAGGTATGTTTGGTGAGACCTCAACAACTGCTTTTTCCCTTCATTTGTTTCAAAATCTGATCTTGCTGTAACTTGCAGGTAAGGTGAAGGAGGCCCAGAAGAAAAAAGACCTTGAGCTAGCTGAGAAGATCAAGCTTGCTGACGAGAAGTTAGCTTCAGTCACCAAGCTCGAAGAAGAAAATACTAATCTGAAAGCTGCTCTTGGGATTGCTAACAAGGAAGTCAGTCAACTGAAACCTGACAAAGCTGTCTTGACCGACAAGGTCAGTCAGTTGACTGGGAAGAAAAATGATCTGGAGGCCTTCCTGAGTGGACTTGCCAAGAAGCTGTTCCTTATGCTCGAAGGTAATCCTTTACGCTCGACAATCATTTTCAACAGTGATCTTTCCATTCGACCATTGCCTTGACTCGGTGATTGTCCTTGCAGAATTTTGTCAAAACTTTGAAGAGAAAACTAGTCGGCTGGAACCAAACCTTGATCCCGTCAAATCTCCGGTGAACGATGAAGTTGCCATGAATGTGTTCCGACTCAGGTCTCGTGTTGCAGCTGTCGTTGACTATCTTGAAAGGCTGAAGGTCGCCACTTCTCGCATCGACACCACGCTCTGGCCTAGGGAGACACTCCAGAATGACCTCAAGTCGCTGATGGCTCGACTAAACACAGTTCCTGGTCGAGTGCAGGAGTGGAAAAAATCCTCCGCTAGGTGCGGTGCAGATGTTGCTCTGTGTCTGGCCCGAGTCCACTACAAGGATGCACGAGAAGACAAGCTGGCGGCTCTTCGTGTGGCCAACACCAAGAAACACGACTTCAGGTCTTTCATGGAAACCTTCATTGCTGCCGCCACTCGGATCGCAGACGGAATTGATCTTGATGAGTTTGTTGCGCCTTCCAGCCCTCCACAGGAGGGGTAAAAAACTTCTTTGAGCTCGACCCTTTAAATTTGCCTCGGTATGCCGAGTGATTTTGTAACCGATAAACCTTAACAGGCTTAGCGCCTGAGCACTTTCGGTTCCTTTAGGTATCAATCTGAACTTGGATTTGACGTTTGAATATGCTTGCTTTTTGGCTCGAAATGTCTTTTGCAGGTTTAAAGCAAGACGCCCACTGCAGTCGACTTATTCTCTTACGTCCACTTAGGCGAGCACTGGGCTGCAGCTAAGCCTCCGAGTGAGAGGTTTGCTCTTCACTCGGTAGGATTTTTATACCTTAGGCGAGCACTGGGCTGCAGCTAAGCCTCCGAGTGAGAGGTTTGCTCTTCACTCGGTAGGATTTTTATACCTTAGGCGAGCACTGGGCTGCAGCTAAGCCCCCGAGTGAGAGGTTTGCTCTTCACTCGGTAGGATTTTTATACCTTAGGCGAGCACTGGGCTGCAGCTAAGCCCCCGAGTGAGAAG
>NC_041391.1:31554340-31554701 GCF_002162155.2 Triticum dicoccoides
TGTAGCTAAGCCCCCGAGTGAAAGGTTTGCTCTTCACTCGGTAGGATTTTTATACCTTAGGCGAGCACTGGGCTGCAGCTAAGCCCCCGAGTGAGAGGTTTGCTCTTCACTCGGTAGGATTTTTATACCTTAGGAGAGCACTGGGCTGCAGCTAAGCCCTCGAGTGAGAAGTTTGCTCTTCACTCGGTAGGATTTTTATACCTTAGGCGAGCACTGGGCTGCAGCTAAGCCCCCGAGTGAGAGGTTTGCTCTTCACTCGGTAGGATTTTCACGTTGTACTTGTGGCGTAGCTCAGAGGAGAGGGTTGCAGTCGACCTGCACCTCGTCCTCCTTATGACTGCACATTGTACTTGTGGCGTAG
>NC_041391.1:31554952-31565470 GCF_002162155.2 Triticum dicoccoides
GGTAGGATTTTTATACCTTAGGCAAGCACTGGGCTGCAGCTAAGCCCCCGAGTGAGAGGTTTGCTCTTCACTCGGTAGGATTTTTATACCTTTGGCGAGCACTGGGCTGCAGCTAAGCCCCCGAGTGAGAAGTTTGCTCTTCACTCGGTAGGATATTTATACCTTAGGCGAGCACTGGGCTGCAGCTAAGCCCCCAAGTGAGAGGTTTGCTCTTCACTCGGTAGGATTTTCACATTGCACTTGTGGCGGAGCTCAGAGGAGAGGGTTGCAGTCGACCTGCACCTCGTCCTCCTTACGACCGCACGTTGTATTTGTGGCGTAGCTCAGAGGAGAGGGTCGCAGACGACCTGCACCTCGTCCTCCTTACGACCGCACGTTGTACTTGTGGCATAGCTCAGAGGAGAGGGTCGCAGTCGACCTGCACCTCGTCCTCCTTACGACCGCACGTTGTACTTGTGGCGTAGCTCAGAGGAGAGGGTCGCAGTCGACCTGCACCTCGTCCTCCTTACGACCACACGTTGTACTTGTTTTTAGGCGAGTGTTTAAACTGCAACTAAGCCTCCGAGTGGGAGTCTGGCTCTCCACTCGGTAGGATTTTATTAGAACTTAGGCGAGTACTTGGACTGCAGCTAAGCCTTCGAGTGGGAGTCTGGCTCTCCACTCGGTAGGATTTTATTAGAACTTAGGCGAGTACTTGGACTGCAGCTAAGCCTCCGAGTGGGAGTCTGGCTCACCACTCGGTAGGATTTTGTTGAAACTTAGGCGAAACGGATTCGCAGCTAAGCCCCCGAGTGGGAGGCTGTCTCACCGCTCGGTAAGGATTTTTTACAAACTTAGGTGAAACGGATTCGCGGCTAAGCCCCCGAGTGGGAGGCTGGCTCACCACTCGGTAAGGATTTTTTACAAACTTAGGCGAAACGGATTCGCGGCTAAGTCACCCACTGAGGGGGAAATTTTATTGGACAAATAAAAAGTGACAAAAATTATGGAGAAATTATGACACTATTATTTTGTAATCCATGAACTACAGAAGTATTTTATTACAACTCATTCGAGTGAAAACTTTAAGTGTAAAACGGGCGGAGTAGTTCCGCGTTCCAAGCTCGGGGCTTGTCGATATTGTGCTCGACATTGTAGAGACGGTACGCCCCGTTGTGGAGAACCTTGGTGACGATGAATGGTCCTTCCCAAGAAGGAGCAAGCTTGTGTTGTTTCTGCTGATCCACTCGGAGGACCAGATCTCCTTCCTGGAAGGCTCGACTCTTCACCTTTCTGGCATGGAAGCGATGCAAGTCTTGTTGGTAAATGGTCGATCGGATCAGAGCCATCTCCCTTTCTTCCTCTAAAAGGTCGACTGCGTCCTGCCGCGCTTGTTCAGCTTCTGCTTCGTTGTAGAGTTCAACTCGAGGAGCATTGTGGAGAAGATCACTCGGCAAGACTCCTTCAGCTCCGTAAACCAAGAAGAATGGAGTTCTTCCGGTCGACCGATTTGGCGTGGTCCGCAATCCCCAAAGCACCGAGGGAAGTTCATCGACCCATGCTCCAGCTGCATGTTTGAGATCACGCATCAGTCGGGGTTTCAACCCTTTGAGGATCAGGCCATTGGCTCGCTCTGCTTGTCCATTCGACTGCGGATGGGCGACTGAAGCGTAGTCGACTCGTGTGCCTTGAGAGTTGCAGAAATCTCTGAATTCCTCTGAATCAAAGTTCGACCCATTATCTGTAATGATGCTGTGCGGGACTCCATATCTGAATATCAGTTCCCTGATGAAGCTAACAGCAGTACCGGTGTCAAGGTTCTTGATGGGTTTCGCCTCGATCCACTTGGTGAACTTGTTGACTGCCACCAACACATGCGTGAAACCGCTTCGACCTGTTCTCAAGGGGCCGACCATATCCAACCCCCATACTGCGAAGGGCCAGACGAGTGGAATGGTCTTCAGAGTTGACGCAGGCTTGTGTGACATATTCGAGTAGAACTGACATCCTTCGCACTTGTCCACTATTTCCTTTGCCATCTCATTCGCCTTTGGCCAATAGAATCCGGCTCGGTATGCTCTGGCCACGATGGTCCGAGAGGACGCATGATGACCATAGGTCCCCGAGTGGATATTATCAAGGATGATTCGACCTTCTTCTGGCGTTATGCACTTCTGACCAACTCCAGTCGCGCTCTCCCTGTATAACTGTCCTTTCATTACGATAAAGGCTTTGGATCAACGGACGATCTGTCGAGCCTCTTCCTCATCCTCTGGGAGCTCTTTTCTCAGGATATACGCGATATGTGGAACTGTCCAGTCGAGAATGACCACTAAGACCTCCATGACCAAGTCGACCACTGCTGGGACCTCAACCTCAGTCGGATCTGTGGCACTCTTGGGCTGTGGAGCTTCTTCGGTGAAAGGATCTTCTTTGACTGACGGAGTGTGTATATGCTCCAAGAACACACCACTCGGAATGACTTCTCTCTTGGAACCTATCTTTGCCAGATCATCAGCTGCTTGATTTTTCAGTCGGCGTATGTGATGGAGCTCTAACCCCTCAAACTTCTTTTCCAGCTTCCTCACTGCATTGCAGTATCCAGTCATGGCCGGGCTTCTCACGTCCCACTCCTTCATCACTTGGTTGATCACTAGATCCGAGTCGCCATAAACCATAAGGCGACAGACGCCGAGTGAAATGGCCATGCGCAACCCATACAGAAGGGCCTCGTACTTCGCCTCATTGTTGGAGGAATCAAAGTGAATCTGGAGCACATATCTGAGCTTATCTCCTCTGGGGGAAACCAAGACCACCCCAGCACCGGAACCATTCAACTTCTTAGAGCCATCAAAGAACATGGTCCAATGCTCCGAGTGAACTTCAGTCGGCTGCTGTTGTTCAATCCACTCGGCGAGGAAATCCGCTATTGCCTGGGACTTAATGGCTTTCCTTGCCTCGAACTTGATATCAAGGGGAAGAAGTTCAATCACCCATTTCGCCACTCGACCAGTTGCATCTCTGTTGTGCAGAATCTCTAAAAGTGGAGCGTCGCTGACGATTGTGATGGAATGATCAGAGAAATAATGAGCAACCTTCTTCGTGGTCATGTATATCCCATACACAAGCTTCTGATAATGAGGGTATCTCTGCTTGGATGGAGTTAAAACTTCAGACAGATAGTATACTGGGCGTTGAACTTTGAAGGCTTTCCCTTCTTCTTCCCGCTCGACCGTAAGTACTGTACTGATGACTTGTCCTGTGGCTGCGATATAAAGCAACAAAGGCTCTTTACTGATTGGAGCAGCAAGCACTGGCTGGGTGGAGAGCAGAGCTTTTAACTTGGCAAACGCTGCATCAGCTTCTGGAGTCCACTCGAACTTGTCTGCCTTCTTCATCAGTCTGTAAAGAGGCAATGCCTTTTCACCGAGTCGTGAGATGAATCGACTTAATGCGGCCAAGCATCCAGTAAGCTTCTGGACATCGTGCACTCGCACAGGGCGTTTCATTCGGAGAATAGTGCTGATCTTCTCAGGATTAGCGTCGATCCCTCACTCGGAAACGAGAAAACCGAGTAACTTGCCACCAGGAACTCTGAATGTGCACTTTGATGGATTGAGCTTGATATCATACCTTCTAAGGTTGGCAAATGTTTCGGCGAGGTCAGCGAGCAGGTCGGAACCTTTTCGTGACTTGACCACGATATCATCCATATACGCTTCCACATTCCGACTGATTTGAGTGAGTAAACACTTCTGAATCATTCGCATAAATGTGGCTCCAGCATTCTTGAGACCGAATGGCATGGTGATATAGCAGAAGCACCCGAATGGAGTGATGAAAGCTGTTTTTATCTCATCGGGTCCGTACAGACGGATCTGATGGTACCCGGAATAGGCGTCTAGAAAAGATAATCTCTCGCATCCCGCGGTCGAGTCAACAATTTGATCAATGCGAGGGAGAGGAAAATGATCTTTCGGGCATGCCCGATTGATGTGTTTGAAATCAATGCACATTCGGAGCGATTTGTCCTTCTTAGGAACCATGACGATATTAGCGAGCCACTCGGAGTGGTATATCTCTCGGATAAATCCTGCCACTAACAGTCGAGCCACTTCCTCACCAATAGTCTTTCTCTTCTAGAAGGCGAACCGTCGAAGATGCTCTTTGACTGGTTTTGCTGATGAGTCGACTCTAAGGCGATGCTCAGCCAGTCCCCTGGGAACACCTCGCATGTCAGCTGGCTTCCATGCAAAAATGTCTCAGTTCTCACGGAGGAACTGGATGAGCGCTTCTTCCTATTTCGGGTCGAGTGTTGTGGAGATGTGGGTCGGGGCTGCATTGGGGTCGGTCGGGTGAATGTGAACAGGCTTCGTCTCACCGGACGACTGTAATGCAGATTCTGTGGCGGGCTTCTTGGATCGCAGCAAATCAGTCGGTTCTGCGTTTTGCTTGTATTCTTCAAACTCGACCGCTGTCACTTGGGAATCGGCAATCTTTGAGCCCTTCTGAAAACACTCTTCTGCCTTCTTCCGATCACCGGTGACGGTGATCACTCCTTTGGGGCTGGGCATCTTTAGTTTGAGGTACACGTAACATGATCGAGCCATGAACCGTGCGTAAGCAGGTCTCCCCAAAATGACATGATACGCGCTCTGAAAATCCACGACCTCAAACGTCAACTTTTCCTTGCGAAAATGCTTTGAATCGCCAAACACCACATCCAGAGCTATTTGGCCGAGTGACTCGGCCTTCTTTCCTGGTATAACTCCATGAAAGCTCATGTTACTGGTGCTCAGTCGGGACATCGGAATGCCCATTCCTTTCAGTGTGTCTGCATACAACAAGTTCAGTCCGCTACCACCGTCCATCAGCACTTTCGTCAGCCGAGTGCCTTCGACAACTGGGTCGACCACCAAAGCTTGCCTCCCGGGGGTGGCAATATGAGTCGGGTGATCAGACTGGTCGAATGTGATGGGTGTTTGGGACCATCTCAAATAACTTGGTTTTACTGGGGCAAACATGTTCACCTCACGGTTAATGACCTTCAATCGGCTCTTGCTTTCCACATCAGCGAAGATCATCAGAGTGGAGTTGACATGCGGATATCCTCCCTCACTGTCCTCCTTGTCTTCGGCCTTGTCCGACTCCTTTTCCTTGTCCTTGGACTGTTTTCCCTGAAACTGCTGGATCAGGAGACGACATTGGCGAGTGGTATGCTTTGGGTAAATGATATTGCCCTCTTCATCTTTCTTCGTGTGGATGTGACACGGCATATCCATCACGTCGTTTCCCTCTTTATCCTTCACTTTCTTAGGATTCCAGGATCCTTTTGGTTTCCCTTTGAACTTTCCCTGAGTCACGGCCAGAGCCTCTCCAGGAGCTGCTAGTTTGGCTTTCCGCTTCTGTTTCCGACTTGTGTTTCCCTTCTCCGACTGACTCGGCTTGTACTTGCCGCTATGGAGTCGGTCTTCTTCTTCACCGTTGGCGTACTTGGTAGCAATCTCCATCATCCGATTCAGGGTCATGTCGCCGGTTCGACCAAACTTCAAACTCAATTCTCTGTTCTTGACGCCATCTTTGAAGGCGCAGACTGCTTGATGATCAGACATATTCTCCATGGTATGATGCAGAGTGATCCATCTCTGAATATACTCTCTGAGAGTCTCATTCGTCTTCTGCACACAGACTTGCAGCTCTGTCAATCCAGCTGGTCGCTTGCAAGTCCCTTCAAATGTTCTGACGAACACTCGGGACAGATCTTCCCAAGTGTAAATGCTTCTAGGAGGTAACTGATTCAGCCACGCTCTGGCAGAACCTTCCAACATGAGGGGCAAATGCTTCATGGCCACCTCGTCATTCCCACCACCAATCTGAACCGCCACTCGGTAGTCCTCAAGCCAAGTTTCAGGCTTAGACTCAACAGTGAACTTGCTTACTCCAGTTGCTAACCTGAAATTGGGGGGAATCACCGCGGCCCTGATAGCCCTGCTGAAACACTCTGGACCAGAAACATGTGCTCGACTGCTTGTGGGCGCATCTCTGTCGAGCCCACCCCGATGGGCTCTCTTTCGGTCGACCAAGCCTTGCACGATAATGGATCGCGCGTCAAAGCCTGGTTCCCGGGGGTCGACTGGAGCTCTTCGCCCCACACTGAGTTGACGCCTTTCATCTTGCTGCCGAGGAGCGTAAGACCCACCCCTCGGGGGGGAAGTGGGCACTCGACGCCTATCATCACGATCGTGTTGGTCTACGTACTGGTCTCGCCGATTCTCACGTCCTTCACGCCGCGGAGGCGATCTGGGACTATGAGCCGACTGAACCGTATTCACAGCGACGGATCGACTGTGAATTCTGTTACGCGACTGCGACACGGCTGAATTCTGGTCTCCTGCTGCCCGGAGCAAATCCCTGATCTGCATCAAGCCTCTGCCAGCTTCCGACTGAGAGGGCTGGATGGACTCTGCTATACGGGTTGCAGCTGCTAAATTCTGAATTGGGGTTCGATATACCTGAGTCGGCGGGAAGAGCTGACGTCGATTGGCGTCGGGTGCTCGTTGCCGCGCGCGCTCGTCGAGTGCTCGCTGAAGATTTTCCAGACGAGCGCGTTCAGCCAAGTTAGCCAAACGTGCCTCCTCCAAAGCGCGAGCCTCTGGGGTTTCTCCCGCGATGGGAGTATGCAGGGCATCCATATTCCTGCGGCGGAGCTCTTCCCTCTGCAGAGAGTCGAGTGGCTCGGGCTGGTACTCTTCGTGGTCCCGTACGGGGTCGCCTCCACCGCCTGCCCCGCCCTGCCCCGCCCTCATGGGCGAAGCCAGGAGGACTGCGAGGTCCGTTGACCATCAAGATTTCCGCCGCCGGATCACTGCTATCGCATTCGGATGCAGTCTCTACGGAGCCAGTCGACAGAACGAACAGGTTGTAGAGGGATTCGTCGGGCTCGATTGCCGCAACTTGGGCGGTGGCCGTCTGGCGAGCCACCGCGTGCTTCACCCACCATTGGAGCCTCGACCGACCAGAGCGCTTGCGCTGGTGGGAGACCGGGAGGGTGGCCGATAGGGGAGTCGACCGATACGGGGTCGACGGTTGCCGCAGCAGAACGCCGCGGACACATACGCGAAAATGCGTCGCACCGCGGACGGGGAGCGCATCAACGTCGAGTGGAGCTTCCTGGAGCCAAGCGGAGTCGTCGGCGATGAAGGTGAGAGCGCTAAGACGAATCTCGCGGCCCTCGACCAAAACTCCGGTAGCAACCATGATGAAAGTACTCGGAAGAATCGCAACTTCTCCAGAAAATCGCTAAAACACCGGCCCCACGGTGGGCGCCAACTGTCGTGGTTCTAAGTCTGACAGTAGAGTGGGGGGTAGGTATGGAGAGGCAAGGTCCTAGCTATGGAGAGGTTGTAAACACAAGAGATGTACGAGTTCAGGCCCTTCTCGGAGGAAGTAAAAGCCTTACGTCTCGGAGCCCGGAGGCGGTCGAGTGGATTATATGAGTATGGATTACAGGGGTGCGAACCCTTCTGTCTGTGGAGGGGGGTGGCTTATATAGAGTGCGCCAGGACCCCTGCCAGCCCACATAATGAAGGGTTTAAAGTACATTAAGTCTGGGGCGTTACTGGTAACGCCCCACATAAAGTGTCTTAACTACCATAAAGTCTACTTAATTACAGACCGTTGCAGTACAGAGTGCTTCTTGACCTTCTGATGGTCGAGTGAGTCTTCATGGTCGAGTCCTTCAAGTCAGTCGAGTGGGTTCCTCGTAGGTCGACTGGAATGTGATCTCTTCTAAGGGTGTCCTTGGGTAGGGTATTTAGATCAGGTCTATGACCCTACCCTAGGTATATGACTCCATCAGTTGGCATCCGTCTTAACCATGGCCGGGTATAGAGCAATACCTAAGTTCACATGTACTCCTTCCGTCCCAAATTAAGTGTCTAAACTTTGGGATGGAGGGAGTACTACTTACAACAATTTTTAGATTTACCTCACTTTGCTAAATATGGTATGCTCGTCCCATGAAACAATTGCTTGTACAGAGCCTCGCATCAGGCCCGCTAAAGATACAAAAAGTACTTATCCATACTCATTTGGTTGACTAAAATGAATCTATCTTTCTTCGTTTGATCAGTTACACTACGATATTCCTTTGTATGTCTCCCAAATAGAATGGATATGTAATTAAATGTGGCTGGTAAACACATACAAAAAAAAAGGATTCTACTTCGTGTATGAAGATGGCTTACAGAAAACAAAAAATCAAGACGTGTCATCATTCTAAAATCATCCTGCTAACCAATCAACACCCATCAAGGTTTTTCTTTTTGAACTAGGCATGACCCCTTTTCATTAACTGAACACAAAAATACTACTGTCTGAACTAGAGAAAGTAAGGGGATAGGAAAGAGAAAAGTGAGTCAAACGCATCACCGGGAAAAATTCAGTGTAAGTGCTCGTCATCGAAACATCCACTGCGTGGAAGAAATTCAACAACACCATACTAACCTACCACCAGCTCAAAGCTCACACGGGAGCAGATATAGCTAAGATAGGCCCTCAGGCAGAAACTAGGCAATTCAAACAATACTACAACCAGCCAAAATCAACAGCCAGCTCCTCCCAGCCACGCTTGCACTCCTCAAGCTCCTAGCTGGACGAAGCACCTTTCTGCGCAACCGCGTAAATCCTCGTCATGTTCATTTCATTATCCCAATGAAGTTTATGTACTGCAAATTTACAGATTGGTTCCTATTGGAAATTATCTTAACATTTTTATAACATCTCTCAAGTATTCTCTAGAATGGAAAATCTCTAGAGAATTTATTAAAAGAACTTTTTAGAATTTTCTGCAACTGAATTAAATCAACGGAATGTTTCTTGATTTCATTCTAGACTCGCATTGTCACTAGGCCGCCTACAGGGTACAGGTCCAGTGCACAATTAGTAATCGTCCAACGAATCGCCCTACCACGCATCGGCATCCAACCAATTCGCCCATCAAAAAAAAAAATCACAGCTCGCCACCACCGGCGCTGCCTCCGCCTCCGAAGCACCATCCTCACCCATCTCGCCCTCCGCTTCTCCCTGCTCCACTCTCTGCCACGTCCTCTCTGCCACCGCGGCCCGCATTTCCCCAAACCCTAGTAGCTTCCCCGTCAAGGACTACCTTGTCAGCACCTGCGGCCTCACCCGACCCCAAGCCCGCAAGGCTTCTACCAAGCTCTCCCACCTCAAGTTCCCATCCAGGCCCGATGCCGTTCTCGCCTTCCTCGCCAGCCTCAGCTTCTAGTGGCAGAGCCGGGTTCACCGAAATGGGTGTACAAAATTCAAGATTTGACGAATTTTCTTGCTATTTTCTCATGTATATGTGTTTTATCTACCTAGTATGTGCTTTCCTATGAGAATTAATGGGTGTACACATGTACACCCATGTCCCCTTGTAGCTCTGCCCATGTCGGCATCTCCATCACCGATGTTGTCGTTGTGGCTGTCGCCAAGGACCCGCGGTTCGTCTGTGCCAAAGTGGACGAAACACTGCCTCCCATCGTTGTCGGGCTCGCCAGCCTCAGTCTGTCACGTTCTGAGATCGGCCGCCTCATCTCGCTCACCCCCGCCAACTTCCTCTCTGGGCTCACCGATGCCGTCCTGGCCTTCCTCCCCGGCCTTGGCCTCTCGAGCGTCGATACCGCCGCCGCCGCCAAGGACCATGTGCCATATCATCAATCGAGTTTATATTCACAAGTTCTTGAAGAAGACATCGTATGAAATTATCACCGTTAACATGTCGCACACCAGCCAGGAGTCATCACCATGGGTGACTGGACTACATGTTAGACAGTCGATCAAGGATCATGTATAAAAGTGAATGTGTTCGCTATCCTGAGACCTAACATTCCCAAACTATCCAAAATAAATCGATAATACTTCGCTGTTCATCTAAGAAAACTAGAGGTTTCAGAAGGAGAGAACTCAAACCAGAATAACTGACATATTGCGCTATTAATCTATTATATATGCACCCAAAGCCAGCCTCCTCTCTTTTCAGTAATCTGCATTTTCTTTGGCTTATCCATAGTCCATTTTATAGTTACTTGAGAACCGTCCTTTCGTTCATATGGACATGGTGGGGATCTGTTTGAACCATGGCCAAGCATAGAGCAATAATTAAGTTCACATGCACTATCTATATCTATCTATACCTCTATATCTATATCTATCTATCTATACCTACCTCTATTAATTTGTGACTCCCTAAAAATTCCAACAATAATTAGAATTTACGAGCCGTTAATGTGGTGGGGACCAAATTATTATGGTGTAGATCGACTCATGGCATCCTCCATAAAAAAATGGGAAACTATTGTGTACGGTGCGCCGGCCGAAGCTTCGGCCGGTCGCACCGATTCGTTCGCATGCGCACTCGCGCATAGGCAACCACGTAGGCAGCTGGCCCACCCACGATCCACTTTTTACTGACCTTATCTCTTCACGCGTCTTTCACCCCAAGAATTCTTTTCTACGCCACAGCCTATCACACAT
>NC_041391.1:31565786-31570686 GCF_002162155.2 Triticum dicoccoides
GACTCCAGCGAACATGTTGCGGCGAGCTTCTCCACCTCTCCGTACAGGGCTCGGACAGTGCCGGAGCTGCAACCGGCGGCGCGTTTTTGCTACTAACTGTGGTCGCCGGTGCTGGAAAAGAAGACCACGTCGGCACTTTTTTCCTACAGCCCAATAGAGCAAAGTTGCAACCTCTGCCATGTTTTGCTGGAACCAGCATTTGCTTTGTGATGCATCATTTGATTTGCTTTCGTCGGTGACGACGGCGGCTGTCCTTATTTGCTGCAACGGACAGGAAAAAAGCTTCTACTGCTGAGCTTTTTTGCTACCACGATGATCGGCGAAAGTAGCGACCAGAACTGGTTTGCAAACAAGCGAGTTGTTTTGGTAGGAAGCTCAGAGCTGGAACCAGCTTCTGGTTTTGCTACAACCGGCAAAATCAAGAGCTGGAACCGTATGTGATTTTGCTGCATCCATCATGGCGGAACTACGACCAGTGACGGTGGCAACATTATTTTGCTGCAACCGATCTTTTGATTTTGCTACTATTGCTGAGGGATTTTGCTACATCCATCATGGAGGAGTCGCGACCCGCGATGGAGGCGACGGCGATTTTGCTTCAACTGTCGTTCTCTTTTGCTACGACCGGTGTTTTTTTTGCTACATCCATGAACGGCGTTGAATCTTGGCCGTTGCTGACGCAACCCCGGACAGCGAGCTTCGACGGCGAGGGGGCGGCGACGGCGTATCAGGGTGCTGCAATCATGGAGCTCGTCGGCGAGCTGCTGCCGTCGCCACCGGAGCTACCACCGCGGGTGGACGCGGTTACATGCGTGGAGCCGGCGACCGGCGCCGAGGGCGGCGAGGGCGGTGACCGGCGGTGAGGGAAGGCGAGGAGGCGAGGCGGTAGGCGCGTGCGGGGCGACGCTCCTTTTCCTCTTGTTATTCCCGAGCAGAGGTTAACGATGAGGACAGGGACAGTTTTTTTTGGACTGTGGGAAACAAATCGAACGGGTGTACATGCAGATCAAACGGCTACAGGCAGACCGGCCGAAAAATTCGGCTGGCGCACCGGCGCCCAGCGGTGGCCTAAAAAAATCCACGGGTTGCAAAAAAAAAAACTAATTCCACCTGCCCTCCGTATTCCTGAATATCTCTCCCCCCGTGCAAACACAGTTCCATCTATCTCTCCGTGTTCTCTCTTCCCCGTATCATCCTCTCTCTTTCTCCCCCGACCGACCCTTCCTCTCCATCCTCTCTGTTCCTGGATGGAAAACAAAAGAATCATCTCTCTCCAACCTGAAGCAAGCAAGTTTGGCGGCGTGGATCCAGTTGATCAACATCTTATTGCCTCAAATTTGAGGTCCTTATCGAGATTGGGTTCAACTCGAAAAGAAAAAGAAAAACATCTGGACCTAAGCTCCCATCGATACCAGGTATGGCGATGCAAGATGGATAATGAGCCTCGAACTTCATGTGTGCTAGCAGGTCTCGGCTTGAACTGTGTGCATCCAGGCCCAGCTCTACCCCCAACCTACATGGAGATCCTGCAGTATATGCCGCTCCAACACAAATCTCTCTGATCTCAGGTAACCATACTCTCATCTTCAAAGTCCAATCATGCGCTGCTTCGATCTAGAACTGTTAGCATACTGTATTTGTACACTGTATTGTACCGTAGACAGGAGTGCGTGTGTGCAGTTTTCGTTGTAAGCACACTCGCCCACCTCTCCTGATCATGGCCACCCCACGACCTCGATCGTGGCTGCGTGCCCCTCTCTGTAAACTATATCTATGCCCAAGTGCAATAGAATCGATGCATTCTATCTCTTCTCCTGAAATATGGTATCAGATACTGAGGAAACCAACCCCTTCGCACCTGATCTCCCTCCCACTTCCGCTGCCATGGACGGCAACCCCGTCCCCTCTCCCACCTCCTCCGACGATGGCGATCGCGCAGCCGCTGGCCTTCTCCAGAATGCCTTCCTCCAGCCGCTCCGCACCTTCCCTGCGTTTGTCCTTCAGACCATCGACATCCGCCATCATGTTCCCATCGTCCTCGACCTCCATGCCGGCAACTACTCGCAATGGCGGCGCTTCTTCCACACCATCGTCGGCATGTTCGGCGTCCGCGATCATCTCATCGCCCCTGCTGCCCCGGCTCACCGCGACCCTGAGTGGGTGATGATCGACCACTGCATCGTTCACTGGCTATACGCCACCATCTCGTCGGAGCTGCTCGACGCGGTCATGCAGCCCGAGGACACCGCCGCCGTTCTTTGGGCGGCCGTCGAGGCGATCTTCCACGACAACCAGCTGTCTCGCGCCGTGTACGTCGACGCCGAGTACCACGCCCTCGTCCAGGGCGATCTCACGATCATGCAGTACTGCACTCGCCTGAAGGCATTCGCCGATCAACTTCGCGACCTCGGCCAGCCCGTCTCCGAGACCCACCAGCTCTTCAACATGATCCGTGGCCTCGGCCGCCAGTACCACGGTGCCATTCCTCATCTCACCTCGCGCGTGCCCCTGCCCTCCTTCCTGCAGGCTCGTTCTTTCCTGCTGCTGGAGGAACACCGCACGGAGCAGACGGCTCGTCTCTAGCACGCGCACGCCATGATGGCCGGGCGCGCTCCGGCACCGCCTACTACGCCTGCGCCACCTCCTCCGACTTCGCCAGCCACCCCGCCCCCTGACTCGGGGCATGGCCGTGGCCGTGGCCGGCGTCGCGGTCGTGGCACTCCGGGCGCGTCTTCTTCGTCCGCCCCGCCGCCCACTCGCCCGCCCGCCCTCCCTGGCCAGGCGCCCGGTGCCAACTCCTGGACCGGCTTGGTGCAAGCCTGGCCCATGGCCTGGCGCACGCCGGCGCTGGCATCCTCGGTCCTCCCCCCGGCATGCCTCATCAGCAGGCCTACTTCGCCGCCCCAAGTGCGCCCCCGCCGTCGTCTGGCTACGGCATCTACGGCCCGCCTCCCGGCTTCCACTACGGCGACTCGGGTGCCAGCTCCAGCACCGCACCACCGCCTCCACAACCCTGGGACATGGGGGCCTTGCGCACGCCCCTGCAGGCCGCGTCCACCTCCTCTCCCGCCGCGGGGAGCACATCGGACTGGTACCTCGACTCCGGCGCGGTATCCCACATGACGACCAATCCTGGTAACCTCCATTCCCTTGTCCCCCACTCCTCTCCAACCCAGATCGTGGTCGGCAATGGTGATCACTTGCCAATCACGCACACTGGCCACAGTTCTCTGATCGCCACCAACTCCTCTCTTGTCCTTCATAATGTTCTAGTTTCACCATCTCTATTGACAAACCTTCTCTCCGTTCGTCAACTGACTCGTGACAATCCTGTTTCTGTCGAATTTGACAAATTTGGCTTTTCTGTCAAGGACATCAGCACCCGCCAGGTGATCCTGCGCTGTGACTCCACCGGCGACCTGTACCGTGTGACACCCGGCCACGCGCTCCCTTCCTCCGATCCGTTCGCCGGCGTCGCCACCGTGGAGCTGTGGCACCAGCGTCTGGGCCACCCTGGGGATGATGCTCTTCGCCGCGTACTGCTTCAGTTCCCTTTCAGCTATGCGCCCTCGGATGTTCACTCCTGCCGCGCCTGCCGGCTGGGCAAGCACTCTCGTCTGCCGTTCGCCACTTCGCATAGTCGTAGCTATTTCCCCTTTCAGTTGGTGCATTTAGATGTTTGGACATCGCCTATGGCTAGTGTTTCTGGATTTCTATACTATCTGGTTGTACTCGACAGCTGCACTCATTATGTTTGGACCTTCCCCTTGCGTCACAAATCCGATGTTCTGTCTGTTCTAACTGAATTCTATGCCTCCGTTCAGACCCAATTTGAGCGCCCCATCCTCGCCTTCCAAACAGATAATGGCAGGGAGTTTGACAGCGTTGCTGTTCGTTCGCTCCTCTCCAAACACGACACCACCTTTCGTCTCTCCTGTCCATACACGAGCCAACAAAATGGCAAGGCCGAGCGAATGTTGCACACTCTCAACGACAGTGTGCACTCTCTGCTTTTCCATGCCTCCCTCCCCGCACGCTTTTGGGTAGAAGCACTCGTCACCGCCACCCTTCTTCTTAACTACAAACCGTGCACTACCTCCTCGCCGCATCACCACATGAGCTACTCCTGCGCGCGCCCCCGGACTACTCCATTCTCCGGGTGTTTGGTTGTCTCTGCTACCCCAACACCTCCTCCACCTCTCGTCACAAGCTCGATCACCGGTCTGTCGCCTGCGTGTTCTTGGGTTACCCCCCTGACCACCGTGGTTATCGTTGTTACGATCCCACCACTCGTCGTGTCATTACATCTCGTCATGTACGCTTCGATGAACACTCCTTTCCCTTCGCCGCGGCACCATTGCCTCTCTGCTCGCCTGCACCCAGCGCTCCGCCGCCCCCGCGTCTTGTTTCTGTACCACTCCAGGTTCCCGGCGCCACTCCTGCTCCGCCCGTCTCGCCGGCGCCTGTTGGGCCGTGCACCTCCCGTGGCAGCTCTCGCGCGCCTTCCGGGCGTTCAACCTCCACCGCTGGATCCCCATCCAGTGGCCCCGGCGCCTCGTCGTCTGGCGCGCACCCGCGCCTTTCAAGCGACGCCGTTGGATATACCTCGTCCCGATCCAGCGGCTCCAGCCCCCCGACGAGTGGCGCGCGCTCGCTTCTTTCAAGCGATGGCGTCGGATCTGCATCGCACGGCTCTGATTCAAACTCAACCGTGCCCGCGCCGCCCCCTTCTTCCACTACAGAGGCTGCTCCCTGGATCATCACCCGCGCTCGCGCCGGCGTGTTCCGCCCCAACACACGGTACCGCGACGACTACGTCTGCACCGCCGCCGTTGCTCCCTCACCGGACGTTTCGCCGCTCCCTCGTTCCGTTCGCGATGCGCTTCGCGACCCGAACTGG
>NC_041391.1:31571179-31580689 GCF_002162155.2 Triticum dicoccoides
GTCTTCAAGCACAAGATGTGCGCTGATGGCTCTCTGGAATGGTACAAGGCGCGCTGGGTCGTCCGCGGTTTTCGTCAACGTGCCGGCGTCGACTACGGCGAGACCTTCTCCCCCGTCGTCAAGCCCGCCACCATCCGCACCGTGCTCACCCTCGCCGCCTCGCGTGGATGGCCGGTGCGCCAGCTCGACCTTAGCAACGCCTTCTTGCACGGCAACCTGCAGGAGGAGGTGTTATGTCTGCAGCCGGCTGGCTTCGTCGACTCCACAAAGCCTGACCACGTTTGCAGGCTCGTCAAGTCCCTCTACGGCCTCAAACAAGCGCCGTGCGCGTGGTTCCAAAGCTTCGCCACCTTCCTCGCCACGGTCGGCTTCGTCGCCACACGATCGGACAGCTCGCTCTTCCTTCTCCACGCTGGCGCTGATGCTGCCTACCTGCTTCTTTACGTGGACGACATCGTCCTCACAGCGAGCTCAGCCGCGTTTCTTCAGTGCATCATTGCCCGGCTCACCACCGAGTTCTCCATGAAGGATTTGGGCGAGCTCCACTACTTCCTGGGCATCCGGGTGACCCGCGACGCCGCCGGCTTCTTCCTCTCTCAGTCACAGTATGCTGAGGAGATTCTGGAGCGCACTGCCATGGACAATTGCAAGACCACGCCCACGCTCGTGGACACCAAGGCCAAGCTTCCCTCCTCTGATGGTCCCCGCGTCTCCGACCCCACCTCCCATCGGAGTCTCGCCGGTGCTCTTCAGTACCTCACCATCACCCGCCCTGAGCTCGCCTACGCCGTGCAACAGGTTTGCCTCCACATGCATGATCCACGGGAATGCCATCGGACTCTGCTCAAACGCGTGCTCCGGTACGTGCACGGGACGACTGATCTTGGTCTTCGTCTTCACGCTTCATCGTCCCTGTCGCTCCGCGTGTACACGGACGCGGACTGGGCAGGCTGCCCGGACACGCGGTGATCCACCTCCGGCTTCTGCATCTTCCTTGGCGACGCTCTTGTGTCCTGGTCGTCCAAACGCCAAACTACTGTCTCCCGCTCCAGCGCGGAGGCGGAGTACCGCGCCGTCGCCAATGCCGTTGCTGAGTGTGTCTGGCTCCGTCAGCTGCTCCGCGAGCTGCACTGCACCGTCAACACAGTGTCGCTCGTCTACTGCGACAACATCTCTGCAGTTTACCTCTCCAGCAACCCAGTTCACCATCGGCGCACCAAGCACATCGAACTGGACATCCATTTCGTTCGTGAGCGCGTGGCCCTCGGCGAATTCCGCGTCCTGCATGTCCCGACTCGCCAGCAGTTTGCTGACGTGATGACCAAAGGGCTGCCCTCTGACGTCTTCAGAGAATTCCGATCCAGCCTTTGCGTCTCCAGCGCCGACGCCAAGACTGCGGGGGGGTGTTAGCATACTGTATTTGTACACTGTATTGTACCGTAGACAGGAGTGCGTGTGTGCAGTTTTCCTTGTAAGCACACTCGCCCACCTCTCCTGATCATGGCCACCCCACGACCTCGATCGTGGCTGCGTGCCCCTCTCTTAAACTATATCTATGCCCAAGTGCAATAGAATCGATGCGTTCGATCTCTTCTCCTGAAACAAGAACATCTGACAGACTAGGAGTACAAAGATGGCTACTTACAGGTTCTTCCATACATGGATGCACTGATCCGATCCGGTTCTGAACCGTTGATCACATTAGGATCTGATTTGGTGTATCCCTTCGTTGGAAGCCTCCGATCCAATCTCCGCGTCCAAGTCTAACACGTCTGCCAGCGATCCAGGACGTCTTTGGTTGAAGAAGAAGAAGAAGAAGAAGTGTTCCAAATTTCGCCTCTACTGTGGTGGTACAGCCCGACCTCGCCGATGCAACAAGCGGAGTTCTTAACAGCATCACGCACCTACAGAAGCTAACTCGACTACTTCTATAACTGACCGGACGGGGAAAAACTGGCAAGTAAATGGCAGCTAGCTGATTGAGTCACGTACAGTGCATGCACGTAAACATATCATCATTTGTCTTCGGCCATATATTGATTCTGGCATTATGTATTTGGCATGTGTTATTGCAGGTTGATTGTTTCGTTGTTCACAAGCTAGCTTTATACATGTAGTGATGTAGATCGGTTCAGGCAACATCACAGCAGGCAAATGGAGCCAGTTTTTGCAGATTTCTTTCACAGGAAAGTACGTTGCAGCTGAACGGATCATCTCAGTTAAAGAAAAGCCCAGACCGGACCAACACTTGTGTAAGTTTCTAACCATTCAACAGATCCGTATTTGCAGTTGGGGAGATCCAGGAGTACAGGCTCCAGCACTTTAAGAAACCAGCACAAGTGCTCCGTGTCGCTTCTCTCCAATTCTATCCATGTGTGTCCTACTTTCTCCCTGTTTGCTTAAGTTTTTCTTATTCTGACTACTTAAGCTTCTTAATTTATAGTTTATACCCAGTTGGGCTTACGATAGTTGTTTATTACTAGAAGGTTGGAAGAGGCTTCTCTCTCATCATTATATGGATTTATTATGTTCAATCTTACTGACAAAAATACTATTCTCCTTTTGGTGACATGGAAGAAAACTGTGTGTAATGTGTGAGATGGGAGAGGCAAATGATGTGGCTCTTTACCATGTTGTGACTATCGCAACGATGTGTTAAAACAAGTTTAAGTTCAGGTATTTTTTTCTTTTCCTGATTTATTCTTGAATCTATCAGAACTTTACCATTGGATTCTGATTAGTGAATCATCTTCTGTCCAATTATTTTCTAGCAATTTGCTGTAGCATCTTTCAATCATGTTGTGAGAGTATGCAGTTTGTATTGCTTACAGGAACAGGACAACCAACATTTGATTCAATAATTTTAGAACTCCTTACATTCTGATTTGCGACTTGACTAATCTTCAAAATTCATATTACTTTGATCTGTTATATAAAAGTTTTGCTTTCTGCGTTTTTTGGAATTTAGGGTCTAAAACTATGGGGTGTGATTATACTTAACGCAGTTTATGGGAAGCTATTATGCCCAACAGCAACAAATTTATGATGAAGAGGTCAGATGATTGGTTACCAAGTTTAGGCCGTTGATACAAGAAGGTTTAGACTACATTACATACGATTTTAGGGTAGCATGTGCTTTAAATTTCCATCCAATTGAAGGCAACAAGATGCTTATTTTCTTGCACACGAGAGGTAAAAGGTCTAAAATATATCCTCATAATAGCACTTCAGATTTCCTAGAATTGAAATTCTTTCCACATGAGAGATGGCCAGAAGATTTACTTATCGGTATGACTATATTTTCTAAATGATTTTTTTTGCATACTAACACCAACATATTTAGCATATGTCATTGGCACACCAACTTACATCGGATATATGGAAGAAAAACACACTATTCATGGTACTTCGAAGATGTGGAGATATTGCCCTTCTAATTGGGTGAGTATACTGGAAGAAAAAAATATGTACAAATACATGGCTGCAAATCAAAAATGTGCGTATGCGTATCATGGTTCATTGCTAATATATACCACTCTTGGAATATACATGCATGGATAAATTAAGGTTAGACTATATGGTGAGAAGGTCAACCAAATTGATGAAGATTCTTTGGGACATGTTGTCGTAGTAACAGCAACAACTGTTAGAAAATTGACATGTTTGTATTTCTTTTGATAGCAGGTAAGTGTTCCTATACTGCCGAAGCAACAATTAAATCAATTACTACATTCTATGGGTGGTACTATATAGGATGTGGCAAATACGAGAAAAGGAAAAAAAATGGTAATCACTTCTACTATTACGAATGTGAAAAGAACCTGAGACTTGAGCTTTACATATATACTTTGGTGTTAGTCCCTTTAATCTATGTCACTAAGTTCCTAGTACGCCTCTTAGTAAAGAGCAGATAGTTGGCGTATATGTTGAGTGCGTGAGGAGTTCAATCCACCCGTGTTGCTTGCTATATCAAGAGAGAGCATATGACCTAAGGTAAAAAATACGAAATATGCAACACTGGTACCAGAATACTTAAGACGAAAATCTGCTATTCTGCACTAGCCATCTGCTCTCCTTGCCATCAAGCATAATATAGTACGCAACCTAGCACACCTTGACATCTGAAGAAGTACAGTGCTCTCCCAGGTGTCTATTACTTGAGCTAGAGTCACATAGAATGTTCAAATTCATCTGTACACTTTGTTTAGGTTATAAATTAACAATGTAATTAGATCAATGGCTGGTCAAAATAAGGTGCAGCAGCCAATGATCTGCATTGCCAACCCATAAGGTACATCAGCCAATAATTTATATCATAATTTAATATTAGTTTTACAGTGAGGAGATATAGAATTATAGATAAGCATAAATCATACTTGATGATATAGAATTATAGAGGTGCAACTCATTTTTTTCATCCTGGAGTTCAACCAAATTTAAAGTTATACACTAAAGCTAAGTATCTTATACAACGTGCACCAAGTGGAATAAATTCAGAAACCAATGTTCAAAGAAATGGATACATGGGAAGCCATGTCGGGCCTTCTGTGAATAATAATGATTGCTGTCATACTGAAATGATTAAGTAACTAAAAAACCACCATTAAAATAATAATAGATCATTTCCACAAAAAACAAATAATAGATGAATTATAATGTATGTTCAAGATTCCTCAAAGAGAACATTCTCATGCTAGCCCGTGCGAATGCACGGGTTGACGACTAGTCTACAATTAATTTTAGACCTACTTCTTTACTTCTATAAATCTGCTATGCTCGTAACGTCAAATAATTGTTTGTCGAGAGCTTCATATCAGCCGTACTGAAGTTGCAACACGTAATTACTCATAGATGTCTCCTTTGATTGATTAACTGAGCCAACATTTCTTAATCTTTTAATTTTGCGGCATCAGACAATTCTCAATCAATTACTCCCTCCGTTCCTAAATATTTGTCTTTCTAGAGATTTCAACAAATGACTACATACGAAGCAAAATGAGTGAATCTACACTTTAAAATATGTCTACATACATCCGTATGTTGTGTCCATTTGAAATGCCTAGAAAGACAAATATTTGGGAACGGAGGGAGTAGTTAGCTATGCTATTCCTTTGTCCGTCACAACAATGGAAGGAATATACTAATTAACCAAAAGGGATTCTACCTCACATATGAAGATGACTTTCAGAAAACAAAAATTCCTCACATATGAGAAGGGCGTATCATCGTACTAAAATCATCTCATCAACCCATTCAGGCTATACCTTGCGGTGAGGCGAGGCGAGCAATCTCCAAATCGTCCAGAAAAGCAATCAAGGTTATGCACCACAAATTTCCAGATTGGCTTCCTATGTTTTAGCACAGTATAGACACAGACACTCATACATACGCACATACACCCACCCCTATAAACGCATGCACGCACATCTTATCCTTATGAGCACCTCCCTGAGTCAGCACATCATCTTGAGATTGATGAAGTCTCGCTTTGGCTATGTAGAAATGATTTGGTTTTTAATGCAAAAAACGCTTCTCCTCTACAAGTTATTTTCCGCCATACGCAATTGCTACGTATGTGGTCTATGTTACAACGACCGAAGGACCAACCCTAGGAAGCTTTACTGTTTCCTGGGATTGTGCACCCGTCATCGCTGAACTCACCGGCCTGGGTGCATCGTGTTCGGATATTGACCGACTTGTCTTACTCGCCCCCGCCAACTTCCGCCATAGATTTTTCGTCTCCGAGCTGGACAAATTGCTTTGGCCGCTCAGACACAACACCTGCCTCCTCAGCTCTGACCTCGGGAGGGTGGTCACACTACCAGAAACCGCAATATTTCTGTGGGTTGGAAACCGACAGGAAAAGGGCCGAACCAGACAAGGAAAGCATTTCCTGTCGGTCACCCGTCAGGGAAAGCCTACAGAGATAGCTTGACAGGGAAACTTGTTTTTGCCTGTCGGTGGACCGACAAGAAACATTTCCCTGACGGCCACTCCTGACGGTGACCGACAGAGAAATATTAATTTCGTCTGGTATAGGGTAGCCAGGGGTATACGGTATTCCTGTCAGTCAGGACCGACAGGAAAATTTGCAACATTTCGTTGTCAGTTCATCACCGACAGGGTGGCCAAAAATTGCAAAATTGCAATTCCACACTTTTTGGACTTTATTTACATTTCCGAGCTCGTATCTTGACGTACGTATTTGAAACTCCTTACTTTTCTTGAACAAGGCCGAAACATGAACTCAAAACACAACTATGATTTTTGAACATAATTTTGCCAACTTCTTCAAATTTCTCACACTTGCACTTCTGAGAAATCGACATAAAGTCATTTAAATCTATGAATGTAGCTGAAAAACTAAAAAAATCCATGGAACTTGGGTATTGTGCATAAAATAAGGTCTACTTATGTGAAAATTAGAGTGGTGACATTTTGCACCCTATTTTTTGTACTTGCTTCACAAAAAATAACCTTTTTGACAGTTAAAAAATAAATATTGATATTTTTTGTACAAAAAAGTTGGAAACTGTACTCTTGCACCATTGTTTGTGACGGAAAGATGCACCAATTGTGTGCAATTTCGGCACATTATAATGAACTATGCAATGAATATGGCCGTCACCTTTGTCATTTTACATGAAAGACATGAATGTTCATACACGATAGCCCGTTTTGTGAAGGATTTCTTTTCAAACTTGTCATATTGAAACTTTGGTATTTTTGGTCGCAACTAGTACACACAAAAGGATTCCATGTGGAAGGATTGTATTTTTTGAACTTGTATTCATTTTCTTTCATTTTCTCTGAAACAGGGTCAAAATGGCTGGCATGGCTATTCATGGCAAGGGGTTGAATCTCTCAAAAATTTAATTGGTTCTTCCATATAATGACTAGTTGTGTACCTAAAAATATTTTTGCTAATTTTTAAGACAGGGCTATCACACACGTGCAGCTCAAATTTGAATTACTTTCGGGAAATCGACATAAAGTCATTTAAATATGCGAAAGTAGATAAAAATCTAGAAAATCCATGAAACATGGGAATTGTGCACAAATATAGTCTACTTACTGTGAAAACAAGAGTGGTGCCATTTTGCACCCTGTTTTACTTACTTGCTTCACAAAAATACCCTTTTTGACACTTATAAAATGAAAATTTTATTTGGCAACATTGTTCATAATGACAATGCGCACCTATATCTCTAATTTGGGCACATTACAATAAACTAGGCAATGAATATGGTCATCACCTTTGTCATTTGATATGAAAGGCATGAATATTCATACACGATAGCCCGTTTTGTGAATGATTTTTTTTCAAATTTGTCATATTGAAACTTTGGTATTTTTCATCGGAACTAGTACATATGTTCATCACCTTTTAATTTCTTTTCTTTGTAGTAGTAAAGGAAGTACTACGTACTTAGTAATTAAGGAATGGCCCCTTACCCCCATATGTTTGTGACTGTCCTACCGGGCATACCTCCCCTACCCATGTGCCGATGCCTCATGTTGTTAGTATACTCAATGATTTTGACATATTGGTTAACTGATTCTCTCGTGTCCGACGTAGACCACGTGTCTAGCTTATCTGTTCTAGTATGTAGAACATGTTGTTTGTTCTAATTCACCGTCTATTGTGTTATTTTTCATGCAAGGACTCTATCGTATTAGTTTTGTTGCAAACATGTGTGATGTGTCTTGCCTTCGACGAAAAGCTCGTGGTTGTGATAATTTGTCTAAGATAAATTCAAATTTTCAGTCCTACGCGATTTTAAATCAAATTAATGCTCACTGGTCATCCCATCTATTGCAGTGTGGCAGTTGATCAATTGCTAGGAGTAGAAATATGTATCTTGGGTAGTAATCTTCAAATTTAATGTTATTAAGTAGGCCTTTACATCACCTAATGAACTACTAATATACACATGATAACACTGGATGCACAAAGCTAAGTTGGTAGTAGTATGTCTAACTCACATATTTTTTTGGAAGAGAAGGATATACCCTCGAACCATGCACTGAAAATAAAATACATTCCATTAAGTGCTTCCGGACCAGATGTTGAACCATGGCTGTGGAAAACTGCATCACACTCCAATTTAGCTTTTCCTTCTTCATCCTTTAATATCATTTTTGCCAGATTGTTTAGTTTTTGCTCCTATTTCTAGCTGGTGTGGTGACTCTCTGATGAGATTGAAAAAATGGTGTACGGGATGCTTTGGTGAGCTTGTGATGGTACCATCCTTTGTCGAAAGCACTTGTACCACATGATATTCTTTATTTTGTTCTTCTCGTGCATATATTATCTGTATCCTTTGGGTGATGTATGAGTATTTGATGGTTATGCACTACTGAAAACTTTTTTGATTTGGTTTTTGATTACTGCGTGCAAAAATCGTTGATTAAATTGGAATAAAATGTATAATAGACCCACTGTTTCCACTGAAGATGTATATGCTAATAGTAGTAGTAGGTGTTGGAATGTTGTAAACTTGTAACTACATGATGCGGTGCGGATGACGAGACAAATGCACCCATCCTTATGGTGCAACCGGGGCACCAAAGTAAAAAATGTTAAAAAAAATATAACAAAATCAAAAAACAATTTACTATAATAACATATGGCATATGAGTTATTGGTGATCAAGTCTTAAAGGGATGAAGTAAAGTGAAAAGCCCATTTGGCTTTCAAGAAACCAAAAGAGAGCATGAAGTAAAGATAAATGTTGGCCAAGATGAAGTCTTAAGATTGGATTTGAAATGCTCAACACAGAAGCGTAAATGATGGCACATGGGATTGAGTGAGTGATATGGTACCTAATTGTGAATTTCCCTTTGTGAACTAACACATATATTTATGTGTTCGGTATGTCCATGTGTGTTAGCTAATATTCATGTACTTGCATTAAAAGAAAGATTTTATAGACCATATGAGGATGACATAAAAGAAAGATGGTCAACATGGTTGAGAAGATCAAGTTTAAGATAAAGCCGCCCAATGGTTTACGCCATGAGGGATTATATGCTTCAAGCTTATCCATTAGTGATAATGAACATGTGAAGATGTGTTTAATGCTTCCCATGTTAGACAATGAGGGAGAAAATTGAGAGCTTTCACCAACTGACAATTGTCAAGTGAAGGGTTCCAACTCGAGGCAAAGCATGAACAGGTCATCATCAAGCTCAAGTGAAATGTGCAAGGCAAAATTATCCCCGAGCAAGGATTTCCAGGTTTTACCAGTCTCAAGGTTGTATCTCTATGCTAAATTAGTACCTATCTTTTCTACAAAATTTAGCATGTAACTTTCACTTGGGGTGCATTGGTTGCATCTATTACTTTATTACTAGTAAGATACTAAGCTCCCTTGATTTGGAGCCTTCAAGTGGATCGAGGGCTATGGATCGCTGTGGGGCCCATCTTCAAGGGTGCGGATCATTGGTTGAGAGAAAGGCACATCTATTTCCCAGCTCTGAGAAGGTATTCCCTTGTTTTTTGTTTTC
>NC_041391.1:31581052-31582149 GCF_002162155.2 Triticum dicoccoides
TCTTTTTATTTTCTTATTTTCCACATTCTAATTTATGAATATTTATTTAAATTTGTAAGCATTTTAAAAATACATGAATATGTTTTAAAATTCATGAACATTTTTTAAAATCATGAATATTTTTAAAGTTCATGAATTTTTTTTTGAAGTTGATGAACAATCTTAAATTTGCAAACATTTTTCTGATCCATTAACATTGTTTGAAATCCCCATATATTTTAAAATTCATGGTTCTTTTTAATTTGAAATAAATTTTAAAATTGGTCAACTTTTTGAAATAAAAAAGTATGATAGTTGGATTTCCTAAGCTAGCAGCAAAGGAAGCAAAAAAAAAAGATAAGTGAGTGAGCTGAGTAGGAAGTCAAGCTGAGTGGGCAAGAGCTTTATGGGCCAGCTCATGTAAGTGTTATATAAACAATTCTATGGTTTCAGCATCGAATAAAAGCTCCCAAGCGGTAATGCAAGGACATCACAACCACGCACCAAACAACTCCACTCCCATTCAGGAAAAAATATTGTCTCCAATGGAAGCAAAACACGATAAATGAGAGCATAGTTTAAACCTAAGCCAATATAGATAAAACCAAAACGAAACAACAACCGCTATAACCTTCTAGAGAGAAAAAAAGTTATTAATCTAAAGGAGAGCGCTAGTAGGATACATTCTTGATGGGTCCATGTAATTCTTGCACTCCCTAGAAAAGTCTAATTCGTGCTACTCAAAAGAAAAAAAGGAAAGTCTAATTCGTATAATGGAAATGCCATTCCTAGTTTCTCACAAAGAGAGAGGATTATGTGGAGCTAGTTTCTCGTGCAACTCATATTCTCTTTTATCCTTTTTTTTGCTGATTTTCCAAATAAGCGAAATGATTCATAGATATAAATAATGATATATCATGTGTGTGTAGAAACACTCAGTAACAAAATATGACATGGTGTGACTTATGCAAAGAATAAATTTATATCATGTGTATGCTACGCTAATTGGAGCACTGTCCATTTTTAACCTTGTATTTTTTTACAAATGGTCATATATTTTAATAAATATTTGCAAGTGCACGCGGCTACTATATATGCAAGCAGGTCCGTCCACCAAG
>NC_041391.1:31582440-31595131 GCF_002162155.2 Triticum dicoccoides
AAAAAAACACTGCTGCTTTAATACCGTGCTAGTGCAAAAACAACAACGTGGACCTTGCGGACTCCATCCCTAAATCCATATTTTCTCTTATCCATGAATTACTTCACAATTTTTTGAGAAAAATATGGGTTGTCAACAACTGCTGCAGGCTGGTGGTATATATGACTTCTGCTGTTTAATACTAGTGTCAGTACAGTCCTGTCCAATACTACCGGCAGCATCGAGAATGTGATGAAATTAAAGATGACTGACGGTACCATGCCTCAGGAATGATAATGACAAAAGACTGAACATGTTGAGGATCAGAGTTAAGTGTACTCTTTGCTCATCAAGGATTCAGGGTAGGTCGGTCATTCACACAAGTCAGTCAGGACCATGTGTATGATCTGGTATTAGTGGGATTGCACTTCCATTGCCCACCATTTAATCTAATCTAATCAAGGCCTAACTAAGCCTGTTCAACATGTGCATCCCTTCTTCACTGAACTCTCAGGTGTTGCGGCTCTAGGATTGCTGTGAGATTAGAGCATCTCCAACAGCTGCGCTAAACAACCGCCGCGCCGCAAATTAGGCCATTTTAGCGCGCGCGCAACCCGGCGGGTGGCTCCAGCGGGCGCGCAATAACCGCGCGCGCTATAAGGAGTTGGGCGCACCGTCGGATTCGCTATCTCGTGCGGTGTATTTGAGGCACCCGCTTCCGCGCGCGGCACACTCGAGCGCTCGCGCCGCACTCTTTCCTCTCCGCCTCCTAAGCCCCGCCCGCGCCGGCGCCGGCGAACTGCACCCATGGACGCACACGCCGGCACCCCGCTCACCCCATTGTACAGCCGCGACCCCTCCCCCGCCGCCGCCGCCGCTGGAAAACCTAGCGCGGGGAGCGTTGGCCTCGCCACCGCCGGAGCTCCGCCGAGCATCGGCCTCGCGCGCAGCCTCTTCTTGTCGCCGCGGATGACCACAGCGACGGGTGGCGTCGCACCGGCGCCATCCCGTGCCGCCGCCGCCCCCTCGAAGCTCCCCAATGCGGCGCGGCCGAAGAAGGGCAAGACATTCGCGAAGAAGAACAAGGTGGCGGACGGCTCCGGCAGCTCGAAGGCGACGGGAAAGAAGCTTGCAGGGCGTTTGACGGGCGCGGCGGCTACCGAAGTGCCGGCGAGCTCACTCATTGAGCCGGCCGCCGACGCGCACCACGTGTTTGACGAAATGCCCCCAAGGTAACAAAAAATTCCAACTTTTTTTTTCTTGTTATTTTTTCAATGCATCATATAGATAGCTTATTTGCATTGTTCAAAAAACTTTGTAGTCTCAACGATGATGCATACATGTCAACTATGGGTGTTGGCTCCAACAATTCGCATTGGTCTCAAACAATGACATCCATTTCGAAGACCATGAGTTCGAGGTGGACAAGGAGGGTGAGGGCATTGTCGACGCGCCGAAAGAAAGAGCGGCAATTACACCAACAAAGATGACATCTTACTATGCAATACTAGGTTGCGAGTGTCGAGGGATCCATCCGTTGGAGGTGATCAAAGTACAGATGCTTATTGGGGGCGGATGAAAGAACACTTTGATGCTCACAACGTGAGTGGAGTTGACGCTCCGAGAGATAACTTCGGTCCCGATGGTCGACAATCAATTCGGATTGTCAAAAGTGGGCGGCCGCACAAAAGACGGTTGACAAGTTGAACCCAAGTGGCACAAATGAGGACGATAGAGTAAGTGGCATTTCATACATGTTCATCATACTTGTTTTTGGTCTCCGAAGTGCTAACTTGTTTTGTTTTCATGTAGTACAACATTGCACAAAACTTGTTTAAAGAAGAGGAGAGGAAAACCAAGAAGGGGAAGATCAAGAAAGGAAGGGTCTTTACCCATCCTCATTGCTACAAATTGTTGAAGGATGATGAGAAATGGAAGAAGCGTGAAGATTTGGATGATTTTCATTTGAGCAACAAACGCAAGCAAACAATTGAGTTGAATGATGATGATGAGGAGGAGGAGGAGGATGCATCAAGTGATGACGGCAAGAGAAGCCCCACACCCAACTCGGTTTCATACTCAAAGCCAAAATGACCGGATGCGTGCAAGAAAGACAAAACCGAAAAGAAGAAGAGGAAAGGAGATGATGATCTCAAAAATGCTATGGAAGCTATTGTGAAGGCAAGAAAAGAAGCCAACGAGGTGAGGAAAATGGCAAGCAACCAAGATGCCGCGGCCGAGGAGAGGAGGGTGGCGGCAGAGGAGAGGAAGGTGGCTTTGGAGGAGAGGAAGATGAACATGGAGGAGCGAACTAGATTGTTGGAATGGGAGAAGCACTTGTTCTTCTTGGACAGATCTAACCTAAATGAGGGGCAAAAAGAGTATGTCAATCTTGCCTGTGAAGAAGTGTTGATCCAAAAAAGAGCCATGATTCGCGCAATGGGTGGCGGTGGCCTTGGCGGAATGGGTGGCGGTGGCCTTGGCGGCATGGTGTTGGGGAACGTTGCAGAAAACAAAAAATTTCCTACTCGTTTCACCAAGATCATCTAGGAGTTCATCTAGCAACGAGTCATTGGATGCATCTACATACCTTTGTAGATCGCGCATGGAAGCGTTCAAAAGAACGGTGATGATGTAGTCGTACTCGACGTGATCCAAATCACCGATGACCAAGCGCCGAACGGACGGCACCTCCACGTTCAACACACGTACGGGACGGGAGACGTCTCCTCCTTCTTGATCCAGCAAAGGGGAAGGAGAGGTTGATGAAGATCCAGCAGCACGACGGCGTGGTGGTGGATGCAGGGTGTCACAGCAGCAGGGCTTCGCCAATACTACGAGGGAGAGACGTAATGGGGAGAGAGGGAGGCGCCAGGGGCTGGTGTGTCAAGTACCTCCTCTCCCCCACTATATATAGGGGTGCCAGGGGGGCGCCGGCCCTAGTAGATGGCATCTACTGGGGGGGCGGCGGCCAAGGGGAGGTTTCCCTCCCCCCCAAGGCACCTAGGGGTGCCTTCCACCACTTGGACTCCTCCTTTGTGGAAACCCTAGGCGCATGGGCCTATAGGGGCTGGTGCCCTTGGCCCATCTAGGCCAAGGCGCACCCCCTACAGCCCATGTGCCCCCCCGGGACAGGTGGCCCCACCCGGTGGGCCCATGGGACCCCTCCGGTGGTCCCCGTACAATACCGATAACCCCGAAACTTGTCCCGATGCCCGAAACTGCACTTCCTATATATAATTCTTTACCTCCGGACCATTCCGGAACTCCTCGTGACGTCCGAGATCTCATCCGGGACTCCGAACAACATTCGGGTTTCTGCATATACATATCTTCACAACCCTAGCGTCACCGAACCTTAAGTGTGTAGACCCTACGGGTTCGGGAGACAAGCAGACATGACCGAGACGATTCTCAGGTCAATAACCAACAGCGGGATCTGGATACCCATGTTGGCTTCCACATGCTCCACGATGATCTCATCGGATGAACCACGATGTCGAGGATTCAATCAACCCCGTACGCAATTCCCTTTGTCAATCGATATGTTACTTGCCCGAGATTCGATCGTCGGTATCCCAATACCTCGTTCAATCTCGTTACCGGCAAGTCACTTTACTCGTACCGTAATGCATGATCCCGTGACCAGAAACTTGGTCACTTTGAGCTCATTATGATGATGCACTACCGAGTGGGCCCAGTGATACCTCTCCGTCATGCGGAGTGACAAATCCCAGTCTTGATCCATGTCAACCCAACAGACACTTTCGGAGATACCCGTAGTCTACCTTTATAGTCACCCAGTTACGTTGTGACGTTTGGTATACCCAAAGCACTCCTACGGTATCCGGGAGTTACACGATCTCATGGTCTAAGGAAAAGATACTTTGACATTGGAAAACTCTAGCAAACGAACTATACGATCTTGTGCTATGTTTAGGATTGGGTCTTGTCCATCACATCATTATCCTAATGATGCGATCCCGTTATCAATGACATCCAATGTCCATAGCCAGGAAACCGTGACTATCTATTGATCAACGAGCTAGTCAACTAGAGGCTCACTAGGGACATGTTGGTGTCTGTTATTCACACATGTATTACGATTTCCGGATAATACAATTATAGCATGAATAAAGACAATTATCATGAACAAAGAAATATAATAATAATGCTTTTATTATTGCCTCTAGGGCATATTTCCAACAGTCTCCCACTTGCACTAGAGTCAATAATCTAGTTACATTGTGATGAATCGAACACTCATGGAATTCTGGTGTTGATCATGTTTTGCTCTAGGGAGAGGTTTAGTCAACGGATCTGCTACATTCAGGTCCGTATGTATTTTACAAATCTCTATGTCTCCATCTTGAACATTTTCACGAATGGAGTTGAAACGACGCTTGATGTGCCTTGTCTTCTTGTGAAACCTGGGCTCCTTGGCAAGTGCAATAGCTCCAGTGTTGTCACAGAAGAGCTTGATCGGCCCCGACGCATTGGGTATGACTCCTAGGTCGGTGATGAACTCCTTCACCCATATTGCTTCATGTGCTGCCTCCGAGGCTGCCATGTACTCCGCTTCACATGTAGATCCCGCCACGACGCTTTGCTTGCAACTGCACCAGCTTACTGCCCCACCATTCAAAATATACACGTATCCGGTTTGTGACTTAGGGTCATCCAGATCTGTGTCGAAGCTAGCGTCGACGTAACCCTTTACGACGAGCTCTTCGTTACCTCCATAAACGAGAAACATTTTCTTAGTCCTTTTCAGGTACTTCAGGATATTCTTGACCGCTGTCCAGTGCTCCTTGCCGGGATTACTTTGGTACCTTCCTACCAAACTGACGGCAAGGTTAACATCAGGTCTGGTACACAGCATGGCATACATAATAGAACCTATGGCTGATGCATAGGGGATGACGCTCATCTCTTCTATATCTTCTGCCGTGGTCGGACATTGAGCTGAGCTCAATTTCATACCTTGTAACACAGGCAAGAACCCCTTCTTGGATTGATCCATATTGAACTTCTTCAATATCTTATCAAGGTATGTGCTTTGTGAAAGATCTATGAGGCGTCTCGATCTATCTCTATAGATTTTGATGCCTAATATATAAGCAACTTCTCCAAGATCCTTCATTGAAAAACTCTTATTCAAATAGGCCTTGATGCTGTCCAAGAGTTCTATATCATTTCCCATCAAAAGTATGTCATCTACATATAGTATGAGAAATGCTACAGAGCTCCCACTCACTTTCTTGTAAACGCAGGCTTCTCCATAAGTCTGTGTAAACCCAAACGCTTTGATCATCTCATCAAAGCGAATGTTCCAACTCCGAGATGCTTGCACCAGCCCATAAATCGAGCGTTGGAGCTTGCACACCTTGTCAGCATTCTTAGGATCGACAAAACCTTCCGGCTGCATCATATACAATTCTTCCTTAAGGAAACCATTAAGGAATGCCGTTTTGACGTCCATTTGCCATATTTCATAATCGTAGAATGCGGCAATTGCTAACATGATTCAGACGGACTTTAGCTTCGTTACCGGTGAGAAATTCTCATCGTAGTCAACCCCTTGAACTTGTCGATAACCCTTAGCGACAAGCCGAGCTTTATAGATGGTCACATTACCATCCGCGTCTGTCTTCTTCTTAAAGATCCATTTATTTTCTATGGCTCGCCGTTCTACGGGCAAGTCAGTCAAAGTCCATACTTCATTTTCATACATGGATCCTATCTCGGATTTCATGGCTTCTAGCCATTGGTCGGAATCCGGGCCCGCCATCGCTTCTTCACAGTTCGAAGGTTCACTGTTGTTTAACAACATGATTTCCAAGACAGGATTACCGTACCACTCTGGTGCGGAACGTGTCCTTGTGGACCTTCGAATTTCAGTAGGAGCTTGATCAGAAGTATCTTGATCATCATCATTAACTTCCTCTCTAGTCGGTGCTGGCACCTCAGGAACATTTTCATGAGTTGCGCCATTTGTTGGTTCAAGAGGTAATACTTCATCAAGCTCTACTTTCCTCCCACTTACTTCTTTCGAGAGAAATTCTTTCTCTAGAAAGGACCCATTCTTGGCAACAAAGATCTTGCCTTCGGATCTGAGGTAGAAGGTGTACCCAATAGTTTCCTTTGGGTACCCTATGAAGACGCATTTTTCCGACTTGGGTTCGAGCTTTTCAGGTTGAAGTTTCTTGACATAAGCATCGCATCCCCAAACTTTTAGAAACGACAGCTTAGGTTTCTTCCCAAACCATAATTCATACGGTGTCGTCTCAACGGATTTCGACGGAGCCCTATTTAAAGTGAATGCGGCAGTCTCTAAAGCATAGCCCCAAAAAGATAGCGGTAAATCGGTAAGAGACATCATAGATCGCACCATATCTAATAGAGTGCGATTACGACGTTCGGACACACCATTACGCTGAGGTGTTCCAGGCGGCGTGAGTTGTGAAACTATTCCACATTTTCTTAAGTGTGTGCCAAACTCGTGACTCAAGTATTCTCCTCCACGATCTGATCGTAGAAACTTGATTTTCCTGTCACGCTGATTTTCAACCTCACTCTGAAATTCCTTGAACTTTTCAAAGGTTTCAGACTTGTGTTTCATTAAGTAGATATACCCATACCTACTCAAATCATCAGTGAGGGTGAGAACATAACGATAGCCACCGCGAGCCTCAACGCTCATTGGACCGCACACATCAGTATGTATGATTTCCAATAAGTTGGTTGCTCGCTCCATTGTTCCTGAGAACGGAGTCTTGGTCATTTTTCCCATAAGGCATGGTTCGCACGTGTCAAATGATTCATAATCAAGAGACTCTAAAAGTCCATCTGCATGGAGCTTCTTCATGCGTTTGACACCTATGTGACCAAGGCGGCAGTGCCACAAGTATGTGGGATTATCATTATCAACCTTACTTCTTTTGGTGCTCACATTATGAATATGTGTAGCATTACGCTCGAGATTCATTAAGAATAAACCATTCACCATAGGAGCATGACCATAAAACATATCTCTCATATAAATAGAACAACCATTATTCTCGAATTTAAATGAGTAGCCATCTCGAATTAAACGAGATCCCGATACAATGTTCATGCTCAAAGCTGGCACTAAATAACAATTATTAAGGTTTAAAACTAATCCCGAAGGTAGATATAGAGGTAGCGTGCCGACGGCGATCACATTGACCTTGGAACCATTCCCGACGCGCATCGTCACCTCGTCCTTTGCCAGTTTCCGCTTATTCCGCAGCCCCTACTTTGAGTTACAAATGTGAGCAACTGCACCGGTATCAAATACCCAGGAGCTACTACGGACACTAGTAAGGTACACATCAATTACATGTATATCACATATACCTTTTGTTTTGCCGGCCTTCTTGTCTGCTAAGTATTTAGGGCAGTTCCGCTTCCAGTGACCGCTTCCCTTGCAATAAAAGCACTCAGTCTCGGGCTTGGGTCCATTCTTTGGCTTCTTCCCGGCAGCTTGCTTGCCGGGCGCGGCAACCTCCTTGCCGTCCTTCTTGAAGTTTTTTTACCCTTGCCTTTCTTGAACTTAGTGGTTTTATTGACCATCAACACTTGATGTTCCTTCTTGACTTCTACCTCTGCTGATTTCAGCATAGCAAATACTTCAGGAATGGTCTTTTCCATCCCCTGCATATTGAAGTTCATCACAAAGCTCTTGTAGCTTGGTGGAAGCGACTGGAGGATTCTGTCAATGACCGCATCATCCGGGAGATTAACTCCCAGCTGAGTCAAGCGGTTATGCAACCCAGACATAGTGAGTATGTGCTCACTGACAGAACTGTTTTCCTCCATCTTACAGCTGAAGAACTTGTCGGAGACTTGATATCTCTCGACCCGGGCATGAGCTTGGAAAACCATTTTCAGCTCTTCGAACATCTCATATGCTCCGTGTCTCTTAGAACGCTTTTGGAGCCCCGGCTCTAAACTGTAAAGCATGCCGCACTGAACGAGGGAGTAGTCATCGGTACGTGCCTGCCAAGCGTTCATAACATCTTGTTCTGCAGGGAGAACGGGTGCGTCACCAAGCGGTGCTTGTAGGACATAATCTTTCTTGGCAGCTATGAGGATGATCCTCAGGTTTCGGACCCAGTCCGTATAGTTGCTGCCATCGTCTTTCAACTTAGTTTTCTCTAGGAACGCGTTGAAGTTGAGGACTACGTTGGCCATTTGATCTACAAGACATATTGTAAAATTTAGACTAAGTTCATGATAATTAAGTTCATCTAATCAAATAATTAATGAACTCCCACTTAGATTAGACATCCCTCTTAGTCATCTAAGTATTACATGATCCGAGTTAACTAGACCGTGTCCGATCATCACGTGAGACGGACTAGTCAACATCGGTGAACATCTTCTTGTTGATCGTATCTTCTATACGACTCATGCTCGACCTTTCGGTCTACTGTGTTCCGAGGCCATGTCTGTACATGCTAGGCTCGTCAAGTCAACCTAAGTGTTTGCATGTGTAAATCTGTCTTACACCCGTTGTATGTGAACGTCTGAATAAAACACCCGATCATCACGTGGTGTTTTGAAACAGCGAACTGTCGCAACGGTGCACAGTTAGGGGGAACACTTCTTGAAATTAGTATGAGGGATCATCTTATTTACTACCGTCGTTCTAAGTAAATGAGATGCAAAACATGATAAACATCACATGCAATCAAATAATAAACGTGACATGATATGGCCATTATCACACGGCTCCTTTGATCTCCATCTTGGGGCTCCATGATCATCTTGTCACCGGCTTGACACCATGATCTCCATCATCATGATCTCCATCATCGTGTCTCCATGAAGTTGCTCGCCAACTATTACTTCTACTACTATGGCTAACGCATTTAGCAATAAAGTAAAGTAATTTACATGGCGTTTCTCAATGACGGGCAGGTCATATAAAAGAATAAAGACAACTCCTATGGCTCCTGCCGGTTGTCATACTCATCGACATGCAAGTCGTGATTCCTATTACAATAGCATGAACATCTCATACATCACATATAGATCATTCATCATTCATCACAACTTTGGCCATATCATATCACAAACCACTTGCTGCAAAAACAAGTTAGACGTCCTCTAATTGTTGTTGCATGTTTTACGTGGCTGAATTAGGGTTCTAGCAAGAACGTCTTCTTACCTATGTTAAAGCCACAACGTGATTTTTCAACTTCTATTTACCCTTCATAAGGACCCTGTTCATCGAATCCGCTCCAACTAAAGTGGGAGAGACAGACACCCGCCAGCCACCTTATGCAACTAGTGCATGTTCGTCGGTGGAACCGGTCTCACGTAAGCGTACGTGTAAGGTTGGTCCGGGCCGCTTCACCCCACAATTCCGTTGAAGCAAGAAAGGACTAGTAACGGCAAGAAAGTTGACAAATCTACGCCCACAACAAATTGTGTTGTACTCGCGCAAGAAGAACTACGCATAGACCTAGCTCATGATGCCACTGTTGGGGAACGTTGCAGAAAACAAAAAATTTCCTACTCGTTTCACCAAGATCATCTAGGAGTTCATCTAGCAACGAGTCATTGGATGCATCTACATACCTTTGTAGATCGCGCACGGAAGCGTTCAAAAGAACGGTGATGATGTAGTCGTACTCGACGTGATCCAAATCACCGATGACCAAGCGCCGAACGGACGACACCTCCGCGTTCAACACACGTACGGGACGGGAGACGTCTCCTCCTTCTTGATCCAGCAAGGGGGAAGGAGAGGTTGATGAAGATCCAGCAGCACGACGGCGTGGTGGTGGATGCAGGGTGTCACAGCAGCAGGGCTTCGCCAATACTACGAGGGAGAGACGTAACGGGGAGAGAGGGAGGCGCCAGGGGCTGGTGTGTCAAGTCCCTCCTCTCCCCCACTATATATAGGGGTGCCAGGGGGGCGCCGGCCCTAGTAGATGGCATCTACTAGAGGGGGCGGCGGCCAAGGGGAGGTTTCCCTCCCCCCCAAGGCACCTAGGGGTGCCTTCCACCACTTGGACTCCTTTGTGGAAACCCTAGGCGCATGGGCCTATAGGGGCTGGTGCCCTTGGCCCATCTAGGCCAAGGCGCACCCCCTACAGCCCATGTGGCCCCCCGGGACAGGTGGCCCCACCCGGTGGGCCCACGGGACCCCTCCGGTGGTTCCGGTACAATACCGATAACCGCGAAACTTGTCCCGATGCCCGAAACTGCACTTCCTATATATAATTCTTTACCTTCGGACCATTCCGGAACTCCTCGTGACGTCCGGGATCTCATCCGGGACTCCGAACAACATTCGGGTTTCTGCATATACATATCTTCACAACCCTAGCGTCACCGAACCTTAAGTGTGTAGACCCTACGGGTTCGGGAGGCAAGCAGACATGACCGAGACGATTCTCAGGTCAATAACCAACAGCGGGATCTGGATACCCATGTTGGCTCCCACATGCTCCACGATGATCTCATCGGATGAAGCACGATGTCGAGGATTCAATCAACCCCGTACGCAATTCCCTTTGTCAATCGATATGTTACTTGCCCGAGATTCGATCGTCGGTATCCCAATACCTCGTTCAATCTCGTTACCGGCAAGTCACTTTACTCGTACCGTAATGCATGATCCCGTGACCAGACACTTGGTCACTTTGAGCTCATTATGATGATGCACTATCGAGTGGGCCCAGTGATACCTCTCCGTCATGCGGAGTGACAAATCCTAGTCTTGATCCATGTCAACCCAATAGACACTTTCAGAGATACCCGTAGTCTACCTTTATAGTCACCCAGTTACGTTGTGACGTTTGGTATACCCAAAGCACTCCTACGGTATCCAGGAGTTACACGATCTCATGGTCTAAGGAAAAGATACTTTGACATTGGAAAACTCTAGCAAACGAACTATACGATCTTGTGCTATGTTTAGGATTGGGTCTTGTCCATCACAACATTATCCTAATGATGCGATCCCGTTATCAATGACATCCAATGTCCATAGCCAGGAAACCATGACTATCTATTGATCAACGAGCTAGTCAAATAGAGGCTCACTAGGGACATGTTGGTGTCTGTTATTCACACATGTATTACGATTTCCGGATAATACAATTATAGCATGAATAAAGACAATTATCATGAACAAAGAAATATAATAATAATGCTTTTATTATTACCTCTAGGGCATATTTCCAACACATGGGTGGCGGTGGCCTTGGCGGTGGCATTGGCGGTGGCCTTGGCGGCATGGGTGGCGGTGGCCTTGGCGCCATGGGTGGCTTGGGTGGCTTTGGAGGTACCATGAGCGGTTTAGGTGCCATGGGAGGCATGGGTGCACCTCCGGCCGCCATGGGAGGCATGGGTGGCTTTGGAGCACCCCCAGACGCTATGGCCGCCATGGGAGGCATGAGTTTTGCTTCTCTCATGGGAGGCATGGGTGCACCTCCGGCCTCCATGGGCGGAATGTCTTTCGATGTGCCTCCTCACACACATTCCCATGAAGATGCCGCTGAAGATCTTGCCAACACCGTCGGAGCTTCACGTGATGCGGTGCGTGATGAGGAGAGGGAGGAAGATTCATCTTCGGAGGTGGAAGAATCGTCTTCGGAAGATGAGGACGAAGACGAGGAAGAGGATTGATGTGTCTTTCATTTGTGTCTTGAACTTGGTTTGCATTTTGAACTTGGTTGGTTGAACTTGTGGGCATGATTTTAAACTTGTGGGCATGAACTTTTATTCATCAACTTGTTTGTGTGAAATTTTATATGTCATGTTCATTGCATTTTGAATGTTTCAAACTCATTTTTTGTCAAAAATGTCATATATGCAATGCCCGGCGAGTCGCGCGCGCTGCATTTTTTGCGCGCTGCATTTTAGCGCGACTGTTGGATCCAGCGCTGGCGGCCGCGCTAAACCAGCCGAAGCGCGCGCGGCAAACTAGTTTTTTGCGCGCGGCGCGAAGCACGGCTGTTGGAGATGCTCTTAGTCATAAAATAACTTGATATTAACTCAGCCTGCACATCCCTGGCCATTGAAATCTCTGTCTGCCACTGTTAGGTGCTGCAGGCCGGCCCGCTGGATTTGATTGCATCTCTTCTCGAGACTTCATCCACCAACTTGATCTTGTCTCGATTCACTCATCATCTCAGTCCCGAGTCAAACTTGCTTGTCAACCATCTCAAGGTTTCAGCTCAAACCTTTGGTCCTCTGAATCCTGAAACAGCTGCGTGATCTGCAGCTGCAGAGTTCAACAGCCAGATGATCAGAAACAAAGTGCAACACAAAAGGGAAAGAAAACAAATCTCGCATGACGCCGCTCATGATAAGATGTGACAAATTCTACAATCCCTGAACCATTCTTCATTTTTTGTGTTGTTTTTTACGGAAACAATCCTTGACTATATCTTTTTTCCTTCCAAGAGACCACATTCTCCCCTCTCTGCTCGGGAGCATTAAATACAGCACTAATCCAAAAAAGAACAGCACTGATCCTAAACACGTATAGACCAAATTCCCAGGTAGTAGTAATGTCGGCCTTGCGTTGTTCTAATGGACTATGTTCACTGCTGATTAAGAGTCGAATGTTTATGAACCTTACCTGCACTAATTCATCTCGTCAGTTATATTCTCCCTTTAACCAATTGCATGCTCATGCTGTTACAAAGTTACTGCAGAACTCGCAAAA
>NC_041391.1:31595363-31607220 GCF_002162155.2 Triticum dicoccoides
GAGACCAACTCCTTCCATTTAATCCCACCATAAATCCCCTTGTTACAACTCCCCTTAACGCAATAAAACACCGTAAATCGCTTTGTTACAACTCAAGTTAGCACAATAAAGCAAAGGGAAACCACCATAATTTACTCCTCTAGTCCCCAAGCTCATTTTCTAGAACTCCAGATCTTTTCGTATCGGGAAAAGAGATGGAAGCTGAGAGGAAAAGAGCGAAGCTGCGCAAATCCCTGCAGCTCTGCATCTCCAAGAAACTCAAGAAGATCCCTCCGATTCACATCCCCAGCTCGACCATTCCCACAACCATCGCCAGCAGCAGGCGGCTCCTCTCCACCTGCAGGTTCCCGCGTACCGACCAGGCCGCCACCACTACCAACAACAGCGGAGGCCACGCGGCGACACTTTCCAACGTCGACCGCTTCCTCTTCGACAACTTTCGGTCTCTCTATATCCATGACCGTGACGACGACAACGCGCGTTTTTCGTCATCCACGTCCATCGTCGACGAGACGCAGCTCACCTCAGGAACACCATCCTTGTCGAACTCAGTCAAGGAAGACACCAGAGAAGCCCAGCCAGGTGATGACACCACCCATGATGCGGCCATTGTCCTATTCTCCATGGACCCTTACACCGACTTCAGGAGGTCCATGCAGAACATGATAAAGATGCACCACGGTCAGGAATCTCAGTCACTGGACTGGGACTTCTTGGAGGAGCTACTCTTTTACTACCGCAGCTCAACGATCAAAGTGTGCACAGGCACATTCTCAAGGCCTTTGCTGACCTCACTGCTGGAACCCAAAGGGCTATCCCAGCCCGTGGAAAACCGCACTGGACTGACAAGAGCGTTAGGAGTAGGAAATACTAGGACACAGATTGTGTTATGGCGCTGCTAGAAGGAGGGCGCGAGAGGGCTGGCCGGGGGCCTTTTTGCCCATGGCCGGTCAAGAGGGAAGGGATTTTCTTCTTAATTCTTGATTTATTGATACATCTCCTCTCATTATATAGAGAGGTTTACTTGACTCTCAAGCAAGGCTTACTTGACCCCTAAGTAAGCGACACTTATCTCTAATTAACACTAAGACTACCGTCAGCCCAGGCCATTAGGCCCATTACGTACTCTAACACTACACCCCACCTGGACATGCAGCTTGTCCTCGAGCTGCAGCCTAACCAACTTATAACCATAACTCGACGCAACACAAACCTAACACCTAAAAACAAGCCTTTTACATCTCGGCTTGTTTTATTACTCTCAATCTGAAATGGACTGGGACGATTTATTTTGGACCCCTTAACAAAAGTGGACATCATCTGCACGTCGGACGTGCACGTGTACAGCCACCTGGATCCCATGGACACCATCTCGACAAAAGGAGTGCATGTGTATGGCCACCTGGAAGTGGTCGCAAGAGCGACCAACAGAGACGCCCTCGCGGCGGCCGGCGGAATGCAGTGGTGCTATGTGGTGCGCTCATGTTGGTGACACCCTGCCTTCTCCCCGCCGGACGGCTGTTGGTCTGCACCGCAAAGAGAAGAGTGGATGGCTTGCGATGGAGAATGACGAGGAGGGGTGCGCCCCCCAACCGCCGATGTCACAAACTTTGAGGTCGCTACCCACGCGGAAAACAGCATGTCCAAGATCCCGGACGTAGTGGACAAGATCGAGGTCCTTTGCGCAGTGAAGCGCAGCTGGGAGGAGCGGCAGCTGCAGACCACACATCTCCCGCACACACCGACGCGCTAGGAGGCCACGCGCAGCAGCCTGCAGCATCACCGCCGCTGACACGTGGCGGGTAGAGATCCAAGCCGGAAGTAGTGACGGCGATGGCGGGAACTTGATCCGCTGGATGGGGACGCCCTGGGGAAGCAGTAATGGCGACGGCGGGAACTTGATCTGGTGGGCCAGAGCTGACCGGCGGTGGCTGCTGCAGCGGATCGCCGGGCATGGCGGAGGCCGCCAGGAGCGGCGGCCGCCACTGTAGCCAGGGCGAGGCGGTGGTGGCCGTGGATGGCAGCTGCAGCGGCCCGGCGAGCGTGGCGGGGACGCCCTGGGGCAGCGGCAGCGGCTGCTGCGGCGGAGGCCGCCAGGAGCGGCGGCTGCTACTGCAGCCAGGACGGGGCGGTGGATGGCAGCTGCAGCGGCCCGGCGAGCGTGGCGAAGGCCGCTTGGTGCAGCGGCTGGCACGGCAGCCACGGCGGCGCGGTGGCGGCTATGGGCAGTGCAGCCAGGTGCGCCCCGTAGGACCCGGCCAAGAACAGGCGGATCTCCTGGACCGCCTGGGTTAGGTCCCGCAGCGCCCTGGACACCTCCTCCGGGGTGAAGACGGCAGGGGCGGGCACGACGGAGGATCCCGACAGCGGAAGAGACGGGTTGGATGGCGATGAAGACATGATCGAAGCGAAGCTAGCTGATACAAAATTGTTATGGCGCTGCTAGAAGGAAGGCGCGAGAGGGCCGACCGGGGGTCTTTTTGCCCATGGCCGTGCAAGAGGGAAGGAATTTCCTTCTTAATTCTTAGTTGATTAGATTGATACATCTCCTCTCATTATATAGGGAGGTTTACTTGACTCCCAAGCAAGGCTTACTTGACCCCTAAGCAAGCGACCCTTATCTCTAACTAGAGGCTGGGGCGCCACCTGGTGGCGCCACCTGAGGCAGGCTTGTGTGCTCCTAACCTGGTTATGCACATGGTTTAGCAGTTGTGTTATGTAAGTGAACATTGGCTCATGAGAAGATTAAATGTCTCACCGTTTCTTTATGTAATCACCAGCAAGTAAATTAGGCAAAGAAATGCCGCATACGAAGGTCATGTAGGAACTTATACAGATAGTATATCGTAGAATCAAATGCATTATATGAAGTGTAACCCATACATAGGAACTTATCTCTCAAATAGTATCTCATAGAATCAAATGCATTGTATGAAGTACTCCCTCCGTTCCTAAATATTTGTCTTTCTAGAGATTTCAACTGTTGAAATCTCTAAAAAGACAAATATTTAGGAATGGAGAGAGTAGTACACATTACGGGTTCATGGTCTTTTACATCCAGAACAACGATTACAGTGGTATACGTTGCTGATGCTCAGTGTTGGTGGTTCAGTTCTGGCATCACAGAAAAATGAAACCATCTTATAGCACCTAGGAGGCTGGCATGTAGTCGTTGTGGTAATGCACCAACTTATCAACTGAGAATTTATTTAAGGGCAAAAATCTTATCAGCTGGCAAAAATACAAACTTCAGCGACCTACCATTCTTAGTAATGAAGACAGGTGGATTTCCATACTTCTCTTCAACATAACATGTTTCACCAGAGTGAACATTACCCAGGAAACTATGTGTAGCCAACTCGATGCTGCGTGAAAGTAGACACATATATGTGTATTATCAATTAAACATGTAATTAAATAAGAAGGCAAACAAAAGTTTAGAGAAAATTTGAAGCTGCTTGTAAGCTGCATAACACATGTAGGAAATAAGCCATACTGACACTGGATTATGAGGTTTTTCATATGTTTGTTTATCATGACTGACCAGTCGAGATGACTTCAGCGGCATCCGTTGAAGCATTGAGCATGACAAGTTTCCTGACCTACATCCCGTCGTTCCTACCATATAATGTTGTGTAGTGGTTTATGCCGGCCAGCAAAAGTTAGATCAAATCGATTTCATCAAGTGATGGTAGTCTAGATAGCCGGCAGTGGGATATCTTAGTAGTGAAAGTTAGATCAAAAGTATAGATACTCAAGAATAGGATACCTTGTGCACACAAACTCAAAATAAACTGTTCTTGGTTTTGATTCTTAACAACATGATAATTCTGCGTCCATAGCAAAACCTCGAGAAGATTTGAATGCAAGAATGCTAGCCACTTGGATTTACTCATGTAGAAACAGAAGGGGAGAAGGAGACAGTTCGAAAAACTGAAAACCAGAGCACATGGAAATAAGAATTTAGTAGTTAATTTACAATCAACGTCAATGGATCATTCAACTTATGAGACAGAACAACTCAAGTGTCTCAGCACTCGACTACTTAACTTGTTATCATTGACTTGAACTAAATTTTAGAAAATTGAAATCTTATGGCTTACATCGAACCCTGTCAGCCTTCTTGGATTTTCTTCAAAGACCTTATAAACATAGAGGAACAGAATCTACACAAACAAAGAAGAAATGCTTTAGGAGTAGGGCATTGGAAGAAAGAGGTAAGGAAAAATCAGGAGAAAGAAGCGCGTGTGTACCTGCGTTGTGATTCTCCTGTTAATGCATCTTGTGTTCGTTGGGTTGACGGGCGGCAACGCTGGAGCAGGACGGAGCCGGCCATCTCAACAAAACAGGGTCATCTTCGATCACATCACCATCACTCGCTGAATTTCCATCAAACAAGGACCATGCCAATTATGGGCTGCAAGCTTTCATCACACCCAGCCTCGAATGTTGCCCCTGGCACAAGCTAAATTTGGCACTTTTATATTGAAAATAAAACAATACTTGCATGTATCAACATCGTATTTGTTTTCCTTGGTGTACTGTAACTATCTCCACCACATCAAGCAGTCTTTGCAAGTTAATAATTCACAGACACTTAAGAGTGCATTGCCAAACATCAAGAAAATATGTTGGATCCAGTTTGGCAGAGGAAAGTATTGGACATGAGAGAAACTGTGTTGTTGGATGGTTGATCTTGCCGCCGTCGTAGTTTGCAAGGTGAGGTGAACTGACCTTGTTAAAGACCAGAGGCTATATTGTTGCTGCTTGATGTCATCTTGGTTGGTAATTCCATCAGAACATGTCAAAGCTGCACCTGCGGTACATAGTTTTAGCTAAAATAGTGTGCTCAGAGTCAACACACGGCTATTAGAAAGTTCAGACAAATTAAAGGAGCAGAACGCTGGTGCTTGTATCTTGTCTCAGGATGGTGGCAAGAGGACACTACATCAAGGGAGCACACAAAGCATCTACCATAGGGCTATGCCTACTGTGGAGACGGTGGCTCAGATCTACAGCTTGGTGTTGCCAGAACCTATGACCGAAAGCCGTGCCAGTCCCTTGCCTCTCGTTCCCCAGAGACCTCACCAGCGCACCCAACACCACGGCCGCTGCCCGAACCCGGGCCGCCATGCCGGCAGTGTCGCGGCGTGGATGGGAAACCTAGCCCCGTGAGGCGGAGAGATCCGACGCTGCCACCGCTGGGGGGTTCAGGTCTGCACCAAGGGCCGAGCCTCCTCATCGCTGCCAATCTCTGAGTGACCAGCTAGGAGATGCAGGCTTACCACAAGAGGAAGGTTAATCTGAGCCAGAAGAACAGAGGTAGGATTTTAGAGTGGAGATGTCCTTAGACAGCCTAGAGATGCTAGGACTACGCCTTCATCGAAGCATATAAGTGCAGCATCTATTAAATCCCAGTGAGAGCTTCAGTGCAATGTCATTGGCTGGCAAAAGAAGTGAGAGGAGGAGAGAAAGAACGAGTGGGGAGAGCAAGTGTAGCATTTGTTCAAATCAGATTTAGGCAAGATAAGATACCGCCCATAACCTATAAGATAAGAAATAGGCCATGGTAGCACATCTATAACCATCTACATGTATGCAGAACACCAAGCACACACATGGACTTGGTATATTACTGTATATAGGACACCAAGCACCTCACAACATTTGGGTTAGTATAATTCTATAAGCGTACATAAACAGCAAGGAAACATAAACTATAAAGAGCATATACACCTAAAGAATGAACTAATCTATGAAAAGCAATAAAAGAATTATATTTGCATACAAATTAGAGGCTATACTCTATACTTCAGTATTACTAAGACCAACTGAATCATCAGAAATGTACGTATAGGACAGCTAGTATCTAAATAACCAAGAATTACACCTGCAAATTATATTTACATAAAAAAGGACCAAATCAACAGCCAGTAGGAACCGGCTAATCGGTGAAACCATGTCATCCCAGGCCAATTGCATATCGAGCCATGTACAGCAAGCTAGCCATGCAACACAACAGAATTACCACAGGGAGCAAGAATTACAGCGCCAAACCCTTCTGCACAAAAGGTATCAACCTAACACAGCTTAATCGGATTCATGCACACAGATCGTTCACTTCATCAGGACTCCTTGCAGGTGTCAATTAGTGAAACAGTAACTCAAAACCAAACAGAGTTGTAACTGATGGTAAATTCGCTATCAGCACTAAGAAAAGTGAGTGATTTGGGTAAATGATAGAATGTCGATGAATAGTTTTACTTGGATGCAAAAGGGAACATTCTGAATTCATGTTTAGATGAGAAATACCAAGATGTGGCAAGCAGAAGATCAGGAAATCCTTATCCTGAGTCCTGGGCATCATACAGAGCAAATTTGTGTCAAAGCAAGAGCTCAAAACACTTCTAAAATATGTATGAGCAATTAGCATTTCTGAATTTGTAGCAGCATGAGAAGCTAGCAACATACCTTTGCATCAGTGAATGTGGATCTGCGGCACATCCAGACATCCAATAGATCCAAAGTGCACGCATAATTATAACAGTAGAACGTTTGGGTATTCCTTGGTAAGTTCTTCATTGTTCCATGGCCTGTGAAAATGCAGCAGTGTGATGTCACACTATTGGTACAGAAAAACTGCTACAAAAACGAAAAGACAATCTGAAAATTGTGATTATGCGCAGTATAGTGCCTGGCCATCAATATTTTGCATCAAATCTCAGCAAATCCTCTAAATTCATATATCAAGGTTCTTCCAATAATCTAGTACATAATCCAAACTGGCCGATGCGGAATCCTTCAGAACTCATGGCTGACATAAAACTGATGAAATCAATAACATAACAGAACAATAATTAAATACTTAGTTTTACTTAAAAGTTATTTTTATTTACATATCTAAAGCCATCGGCGCCTAACATGCATTATCAAACTAATTAACTTGCAATTGAACTCTACAAATACAATGTTAATTAGCTTATAAGTAGATGCATACTGGAATTATAATAACATCATAGGCGGTGAAAAGTTTGCCTCGGCGTCCTCGTTGGTCACCTCTGTTTCACCACACGTAGACAAGAACTTCACGAATCTGCAAAATGATATATATTCATTTTCTTTTTTGCATCAAAAATTATGAACCAATGTATACATTTTTTTCCTAACTAATGCTAAGAAAATTCTTCTTGACACAAATCCGAAATTAATATATAGTCTAGGAGATCCAGAAAGTGGAATAGCAACTTATAAGAACATGCTCTCCCAAATCAGAGGTTTATTCAAAAAAATAAGAAAGGATCTGCAGAGGCAGCCCGCCTTGCGGTCGGGGGAGGAGGTGAGGAGAGGTGGCAACGCCTTCACCTGTGGATGCAGTTATCCCTCTCCGCTTGAGTCAGGAACCTGGGAGGAGGTGAGGAGAGGTGGTGAGGTGGCAACCTCTCCCTCGCTGGTGAGCGCGCAGGACACCCGCCTTGCTGTCGGGGGAGGAGCAGCGCCGCCCTTCCTGTTAGATTAGCCCCAAGAGTAGAAGACCCTGGGGGAGAAGTAAGCCTTTCTCCGGTGGGCAGTGCCAGAGGAGCGATGGGGCGGCGGCGACGGCAACCCTAGTTGGGGAGGAAAAACGAGAGAGGAGAGGAGGAGGAGGCTTGATGCGTTTTTAAGTTTTCCCCTTCGGCACAGTAAAAGACACGTGGCACAGCCTTTTGTACGCCCTTGTAGCGACTGTTAATGGGTTTAATTAACCCTAAGACTAACGGGCTATATCGTCAGCCCTGGCCATTAGGCCCATTACGTACTCTAACACTGCGCCAGCCCAGACCATTAGGCCCATTATGTACTCTAACAGATTCAAAGATTTATGTTACAGGATACATGTTGCTATTGTACCATGTCATCTATTGCATATCCTGATTCGCATAGAAATGTAACAGAATGTAGAATACATCTTCCTGTATTGAATCCGAATAATGTTGTAGACAGATATATGGGTTAAGATTCCAAACAGAGTTTCTGACATTTTAAGGATTGATTTGATTCGTCATGTCTAAACCGGAGGTAGTCAATTACACACCTCGATCGTCTGCCCTCTCCCCCTTGCTCTGCTTTCCTTAATATTCACCGTCGAGTCATCAAAGCCATCAACTAATTCAGAGGGGCTCGGCTGGCCCGGTCTCCCTACACTAGTGTCCCTTTCAAAGGTGAAGCTCTCGTCTTTGGCAACCAGCAAATGGAGGGCTAAAACCTGTAGTTTTGAAGAGTGATTAATGCTCCAGATTTTTGACTTAATTTGTTTCTTTATCTAGTGAGCTCAAACAGGATCTCCATTAGTTGTGTTCCAGTTGGAAAATTTTATTTTTTTAGTCGCCTTGTCGTTTGAAATGAAAGAATTGAAGAAACAAGTCTAAATGATAAAAACTCATTTTGATATTGTTATTATTGTTGAACATTACAGAATATCAGGATCAGAGCAAGAAACATCAATGCTTAAGCAGGAGAGATTATTGGGGTTCTGGAGGATACAGGCAAAGGAAATCTAGTTTTCACAGTTTGCATGGATTTGAGGCATCAGCAGTACTCAATGCAGTGGCGAAAACCTTGGTGAGAAAGCACTGTAGGTGCAAGGGAGAAATTTGAGCTGAGCTGAGCTCCACCGTGCTCCTACCACGCCCACGCGCCGCTGGCCACTCCGGCCGCGGCGGCCACCCAGCCCCCGCCGTCGCTCGCGGGGCGCCGGTGCCACCCCATCGGACGCCATGCGTCCTGCTTCCCCACCCAGCTCTGCACACTCCTCGTGCTCCATGACTAGGGACTGATCGGGATGGGGAGTGCGCGCCTCCATCCCAGATCTCGTTCAGTCCTCCGGTCCGTCCCATGTCCCCGACTCCCTCCCGGCCCCGCCATCACCATTACTGCTTGCCGCTGCCTCGCCGCGAATCCTCCTGAGGGGCGAGTGCCCCCACGCCGCTCCAGCATCGCCCTCGCCAACGGTCCGAGCGTCGGATCCCCCCTCCGGGGCGCCCAGGCTTAAATCCATTATAGTTAGGCCCTCCCCCGAGTCAAAGCTTACCTCTTCTGGCAGCGGCGATGGATGGACTGGAGTCAAGTCGCGGAAGGAGCAGCGCGCGCCCAAAAAACCGTCGGGTCGCCCTGCGTCCTCTGCTCCCCGGCGCTATGGTCGGCACTCCTCCATCAATGGCCAGAGCGGCCGCGACGCCTTTTTAAGGCGCTTCCGAGGCCTCTGCTTCCGTTGCCTTAGCACACTCCACCAGCGCATCGACTGCAGAGATCCCTTATATTACATCATCTGCAAGCTGCCCGGCTACTTGGCTGGGAGTGCCCCAAAAATCCAAGAAACAAGAGAGGATGGGGCGGCGTGAAAGAAAGGCTAGGGCCGCTGTAGCAGCGCGGCCCAGTGAAAGACGGGCTGCCCTTCCCCATGCCCGCACCGACGCCGTCGCCGCCCGTGCCTGCCATGGATCGGCGGGCCTTCCATACCGACCCCTCCCGCCGCCCACATATTAGCACAAGGTCATCATCACCACGCCGGCCATGGAGCACCAGGAGTTCCTACTGCGCAAGCACGCCGTCCTGCTCTCCACGATGGCGGAGCACCACGCCGCCATCCCCATGGTCGTGGGCCGAGCTCTCGAGGAGCAGTTGCGCACTCCTCCTCACCTGCTGCGCGTCACCAGCCATGACCCCGAGGACCTTCTTCGTCCACTTCGAGCTGCCGGGGCACAAGGAGAACCCCGTGCGCCTCGGCTCCATCACGATCGGCGACATGGTGTTCTCCATCAAGAGCTGGCACGAGGATGACCACGATGTGCCTGACGACCTCAAGCTCCATGTGCGCGTCGTCATCGAGCGGATGCCCATGCAAATGTGGTCCCTTGAGGGCGCGGCGGAGGTCTTCGGCGACAAGTGCTTCATCGACCGCCTCGACAGCCGCACACACAAGCGCGACCACACCTGGACGTTCGCGTGCTGGGTGTGGGTCCCGGACGTCGCCTTCATCCCCACGAAGCGCACCATCTGGCGCGTCGCGCGCGACGCTAGACATGTCGATGCCATGCTCGGCTTCTCTCCCCCGAGCTGCCAGGTCGCTCCGCCCCCAGCAGTCAAGAAGCGCGAGTTGCTGGTGCACGTCGACCGGGTGGACGACTTTACTCCGCCGTCTGCCCGCTCCTCCCACTCGCGCCAGAGCGGCCTTCCCTCATCCAGCTCCGATGACGACGCGCCGTTCCCTGCTATCTACCCTGGGACCTGGACCAGGCAAGTTGAAGACGGTCAAGGGCGCCGCAACCCTCTGACAGTGACCTCCACCAGCTACCAGGGCATGCAACTGGGTGTGGGCGCCGCGACCACGACGAATGCGATGGCGACCGCAGCGGCCGACGTTCATGGAGGGACACCCTGCTAGGGCGAGGCCATGACACTCGAGACTCCGCGCGCCACAGCAACAATAACGGCAAGGCCCCGCTTTCCAACGCCCGGCACCGTAGCCGAATGCCGACTAGCCACCGCCACGGCAAGAGCAACACAAGCAATGACTCGGGCATCCGCGCCACCCCGCCGCTCCCTCTCCGCCGCCTGCCCTCCCCACCGCCCCCACCCCCTCCGCCGTACTAGCTGCCACCCACCCCACTGCCCTTGGCGCCTCCGGAGAAGGATCTGGTCGCACAGTTCTTCAGCTCCACCACGGACGTGATCGCGCCACCGCCCTTGGTAGACAACATGAAGTTGCTGCTGGAGGCCTCCATCGACGCCACGCTGGCAGCACCGCTGTCCTTTGACGCGGGCGCGGTCTACGGTCAGCATGCCGTGCGCCCCGCCCTGAGGTGGCCACCATGATGCAGCTGGGTGCGGTGGTGCAGCAGGTTCAGGAGCTCCACCTGGTCACCACCCCGCCGACCCCGCGCCGCCTCCTATGCGAGCCTGCACCACCCATCATCGCCAACCCGCCTGCTCCACCTCACCGCTCCGCCGCGCCACCAAAGTCCAGGGCCTCATCCGCCTCGCTTCGTTAGAGCGCCGTCAGGTGGCAAACCCCTCCCCATCCCAATGGGGCAGCGCGCTACCCTGCGGCTTGTCCAAGGCCTCGGGATGCTGGGGCCAAAGGAGCGGATGACCATCCAGGCGGCAGAGGCGCTGGTGCGGCGCTTCGACGAGCCCTTGTCCGATGAAGACATCGCCGGCATCGCCAAGATCACTCGCATGAACGTGGACGCACTACGCGCCATGGCTAACCTTGTTGGCCCGGACGGCGCGGGCGGCGCGGCAGCCTAAAGCGCCTCTCCACACTGACTCGTCTCTCCTGCGGCGTCTGGCCATGCGTCAGATGGAGTTAGGATCCATGTTAATGTTCAGTAGCAGGATTAGAGGTTTAGTTCATCGTCAGCATATATTCGGTGCTATTCGAGGTTGCTGGCGCGCCACGGCTTGTAATGCGGTGTATTGTTCCATGTTCTTTCTCGTAGTAAGATTAAGCCACCGGAGAAATCGCGTGTTCACTAGTAGAAAAGGGGGCTTTGGTCCAGCCCGGGTTAGCCCATTAGTCCCGGTTCAATCCAGAACCGGTACTAATGGGGGCATTAGTCCCGGTTCGTGATCCCAGGGGGCTGGCCGGGCCACGTGGGCCATTTTTTCGGTTCGTCTGGACCTTTTAGTCCCGGTTCGTGCCATGAACCGGGACTAAAGGGTGCCATGCCCATTAGTACCGGTTGGTGGCACCAACCTGTACTAAAGGTTAGACCTTTAGTCCCGGTTCGAGCCACGAACCGGTACTAATGGGGTTTGAGGCATTAGTACCGGTGCATGGCACGAACCGGTGCTAAAGGTCCCTCCCATTTTCAAACTC
>NC_041391.1:31607339-31634415 GCF_002162155.2 Triticum dicoccoides
CTTTTCAGTTTAAAAAAATAAAAGAAAATGATGAAAATATAAAAAAAATAAAAGAAAATAAGTTTCCCATGTGATATGTGGTCTAGTTGTTGCGAAAATTTACAAATATGAATTTCGACTTTATTTGCAAAATCTCTGTAGAATTTAGTAAAATGGGCATAACTTTTGCATACGAACTCGGATGAAAAAGTTTTTATATGAAAAATCATCTACTCGAAAAGTTACATCCAATCTGGAGGCAAAAAAATTCAAAAAATCAAGAAGTATTATGGTCAAACTACTTATTCAAGAGGTATTAGTGTTACTAAATAATTATTCAAGAATATTAGTGTTACTAAATAATTATTTCAGTTTTTGAATTTTTGTCAAATCTGGTCAAACTATGGTCAAATTATGGTCAAACAATGGTCAAACTAATTATTCAAGAAATATTAGTGTTACTAAATAAATATTATTTTTTAAAACAATACTTTCAAACTCAAACAGTGAAATGTGGCACTTCATGCTCAAGCAAAATTCCTGAGGGTTAATAGGAATGACATCTTACTATTGTCAGGAAAACAACAAGTGCAGACTTGGAAACGAGGGGGAATAGAACCCGGAAGTTAAGCGTGCTCGGGCTGGGGGAGTGGGAGGATGGGTGACCGTTCGGGAAGTTAGATGATTTGAAATGATGAGGGGTGACTAGAGATTAGAGCATAAATTGAGCAGTGATGAGGGGTGGTGATTAGAGATTAGAGGTTAAAATAATTCAGAAATTTGAAAATAAAAAAAAATTCAAAAAAAATTCAAAAAAATCATACAATTTCCTTTAGTCCCGGTTGGTGTTACCAACCGTGACTAAAGGTGGAGCTCCACGTGGCCGCGGCCTTTAGTCCCGGTTCGTGTAAGAACCGGGACTAAAGGGGAGAGGCATTAGTAACGACCCTTTAGTCCCGGTTCAAAAACCGGGACTAAAGGGCCTTACCAACCGGGACAAAAGCCCCTATTTCTACTAGTGGTTCATCCATGAGTAGTCCCTCTTGCGCAATTGTGAGCTGGAACGTCTGAGGCCTCAACTTGTCGGCGAGGCGTTCGGCCGTTCGTGAAGTTGTCGATGCTCACCGGCCCCTAGTGCTCTGCATTCAAGAAACAAAGATCGACACTTGGTCGCCGGACCTTGTCAGACAAGTAGGGGGTAGTAACCTAGATGGTTGCATGGTATTGCCGGCGATCGAAATGCGCGGGGGAGCGGCTATCCTTTGGGACAGCGGTGTTGTCCATATGTCCACGCACACTGTCGGCCGCTTCGCGATCACCGCCAAAGTCACAGTGTAGCACACAAACACATGCTTCTGGTTGAGACCGTGTATGGCCCCGCTAACGACGCACGCAAGGACGACTTCCTCCACGAGCTCGCCACCACCGCGCCGCCGTCGGGCCAGCCATGGCTCATAAACGGCGACTTCAACAGCATCTACGAGGTGCGTGACAAAAACAAACTAAACTTAAACAGGCACATTATGGGTAGGTTTAGATCGGCAATCGACACCGCAGGCCTGCGCAAGATCAAATGCAAGAGTCATAGATTTACCTGGAGCAACGAGCGGCGGAGCCCCACCCTAGTCAGCATCGACAAATTCTTTTGCAACACCGGCTGGGAGTTGCTCTTCCCCTCCCACACTCTCATAGCGGCATCCACAACCTGCTCAGACCAATGCCCGCTCCTCCTGGCAAACGCATAGGCGCCGCCCAAACAGACAAGGTTCAGATTCGAGTCCTTTTGGCCTCGCTTCCCTAGATTCCAGGAAACGGTGGCGAGAGCTTGGAGCAGGCAGGTGAACCATGACTGCCCATTCACGCGGATCAAGATCAAGCTGAAGCGAACAAATTTGGGGCAAGAGTTTCTTCAGTGAAGCCAAACTTCAGTTCCACATTGCAAATGAGGTCATACTGCGGCTCGACGTCGCGCGGGAGAAGCGGCAGCTCACTGACGCAGAATTCAATCTTTGGAAGATGCTCAAGCTGAAGATCGTCGGGCTGGCCACGCTTGAGAGGGCCCGGAAAAGGCAGTCATCCCGGGTCACCTGGCTGAGAGCAGGCGATGCTCGGACAACCTTTTTTCAGGCAAAGCTGTGCTCCAGGCGACGGAAAAACTTCATTCAGAGCGTCGAGCACAACGAAGTCCAAGCTACCAACCACGAAGACAAGGAAAGGATTGTGATAGAGCATTTTGAGCAGCTACTGGGCAAAAAGGAAGCTGGCTCCTGCTCAATCAACTCTAGAAGTACATATGCCCTCACAAGGAAGCTGCACCGCACCTTGCCAAATACTATGTTGCCACTTGTCAAGGGGAACTGCCTGCCCAGTAGATTGATATTTGCATGATACCATTGCTGGAGAAGGCTGGTTCTAAATCATAACAAGAACAATCAGTGGTCAAGAGCTCTAGATGGCTCCAGTTGGGCGTCATTCTTGGAGGTATACACGTGATCGAGGGACCAGAGGACAGATTCTTTGTTGGAGCGGTGCTTCATCCTACACAGTGATGGCGACGGATCTTGACGGCGTGGCGCAGTGCAGATTCAGAGTTCGCTTTGGGAGGATGGACTCAAGCAGGAGGACGATGCTGCCGGGCGTCGTGGTGGCGTCGATGGCAGAGAGACCTGACATGGTACATGCAATAGTACAACTCTAAAGATGGATTGGTGGCAGATGGCTGCGGCGGCCTCATACCCGGCAGGCGTCCTGGTTGAGGAGTGTGCCGGACTGGTAGGTGCCCCATACCCGGCAGGCGTCCTGGTTGGGACCTCAGGTCTTAGATGTTTAGGTTTGGCTGCGATGTCTGTTTGGTATTAGGCCCAGACTATCTGCGCCCCTTCATCAATTGGATAGATGTAGCGACAGTTGTTGCTTAGACGGTGACTTTAGTCTTGCTGTTGTATGGGTTTGTAAGGTCTTGTGAGAATAATTAATAAAATGGCCGTATGCATCGCCCAGATGCAGAGGCCGGGGGTCATCCTCCTTTTCTAAAAAAAAAGATGGATCCAGTTATCTACCTGGAAGTTTCTCCTTTTTGGGGGTGAGATTTCTTCCTGCAAGAAATTGAAGAGATGCATTACCGAAAGGAGTTTGACAACTTCAGCATGTACACAGAAAGGTGCTCCCCAAGAAATTGCCTGAATGTTCAGATTAAGAGAGGTGAACACCAAGGCCTTTTATTTGTAGTGGTAGGATGGCAGAGCAAGCATTTGTGTGTGTTCTGTTTCTACACTCTGACCGGTTCTAAATTTCCATCGTATGAGGAATTTTAGTTGTCGTGTATATTGAAAAAGGTTTGCCAGCGGCGGCCATCGGCGTCAAGACCGTCCAGGATGTGTGAGACGACTTCATCTTCATCAAGAGGTTTGCCAGCGGCGGCCATCTCATCGGCCAGACCCTTCATCTTGTTGAAGTAAGCAGCAGCGGACAGGTCGCCCTTTTGGGCGCGACTGATCTGAGAACGAAGCTCATTGATCTTCGCCCGAGACTTGGAGGAATAGCTCTGCAAAATCACTCCCCAAACACCTTCTACGGTAACATAATTATTTACCTGCTGAATTACTTCGCGAGACAGACTTGCAAGGAGGAACGTCAAGACCTGCTGGTCCTGGGTGACCCAGATCGCATGGGTTGGGCACCTCCTCGATGACTTTCTTGCCAGCGACGTCCTTCTCCGTGCACAGAACCTTGGCTGGTTCCTTGAAGCTGCCGTTGGGGTAACCGGCCATGCCAGCTGCCCTTATATGCGGCAGAACCTGAGCGTTCCAAACCAGGAAATTATCCCTAATTAGCTTCTCCGTGACGGTGTGGCCGAGGGAAGCAAGGGAAGGAAGAACCATAGCGGACGAGCTGGAAGACATAGATGCGATGGGAAGAGTTTGCTCTCTATACCATGTAAGAAGAGGCTAGAAGCGTATGCTCTCACAGGGACGTGTACGTGTTAATATATATGCAGAAGTTACAGGAGAGTCGGTTGGGCTATTGGATTTATCTCCAAAGAAAGCTAGTCGTGATTGTAGCCCGAGCTCCACGGTACCCTGTATCGTGGCCGTCCATGATAGACTCAGATGCGTGAGGATGTGTGCGTATTTAAGCTGTAGACAGAAGCAATGTCAGATAATTATCAGAGGGTGTTGACCCGTGCTCGCATGGAGCTCTGACACAATCCCTCACATGCTGCTCTTTTTTTTCTCTCTCTGTCTCACAGCGCGCATCTCTCTCCTTTTCTCTCTCAACTGTCACAGCGGTCACACCTCTCTCTCCCTTGTCTGCGCCTCTCACATCACCTCTCTCTCTTCCTTTCTCTCTCACACACAGCAGCACCCTCTCTCTTGTCTCTCACACGCCGCTCCCTGACAAAGTCCCTCTCTCTCTTCTCTCTCTCATATGCACGTTATGATTTCACTGACACAACCTACTCAAAACAGTCTTGTCTCTCTCTAAAATGATTCTCTCTCACCCATAAAAGTTCTCTCTTGTAGAAATTCTACTCCTCTCTCATGACTCTCTTGATTTTTGTGAGTGGTTTTCTCACAAGCTGAATGCATGTTAAATGAGAGAAAGAGAGACCATGCAAAGTTTTAGGAAAGAGAAAGAGACGTTGAGCTGTTCTACAGAATTCTAGAGTTGACAGGTGAGGGGATTGGCCTGATGCACATGTCGGCAATAGTAGCCTGCTACCTATGCACTGTAGGTAGCAGAAAGTATTCGCTAGCACGTAGGGTCAAATCGCTCTGCTAAATAGCATTGCTAACCTCTGCTGCGGCACTGCTAGTCGCGCACATCCCATAGGACATGAACGGCTAAGATAGTGGATACCATGTAGCTTGTCCTCCACAACAACTTTCCGAATAGCCCAACACAATTACAACAGAAACAGGAACACACGCACACGTCTACGGTTTATACAACACCGCAGAGTACATATCGTTTAACAGCAGTCTCAATGTGTTGCATGCATACATAGTTTTCTGAGCAATATGGATCATTGTTCAAGCAAAAAAGAACAAGATGAATATAGCAGAAATTCACACTGCAATGCTGCCTACTGTCTCAGTCTAGAATGAAAGAGAGAGCTATGGTGGCCATTTTATATGTGCAAGGACCATGATGAAGAGAGGGGGTTCTCTAAGTTCCAAACCCCCCTGTATGTACTCTATTAATTAAACCAATCCTACTTTGTGTCTATAGAGCAGTAGACTCACATTGAGTAGAGGCTCAGCTTCAGGAATTTTCGGCACGCACAATCAGTCCTGCAATGAATATCATTACTGAGACTTTGCAGCATGCATAATCTCTATCACCACCATTGGTTACAGAAATAGATTTTAGAGGGATGAGGAAAGATCATGTACAATGGCATACACGTTCATCATTCAGGCTTGGAAGATTATGTACGATTGTATACAGGTTCACCATCCCGAGGCCTACTATTCTCAAATGATCGTAAACAAACTATACTGGGTTTTTCCTTTTTCTCATATTGCATTTGCTTTGGTCCCAGGTAATTGCAACAATGCATAGGCCATTTTATAGCTCACGGCTCCAACCACCTCTACATGGACAAAGTCATGATTGATGGTCAGTTATAGTGCTATAAAGTGCTCATGGACAGTTTGCTCTAAAGTTTCAGACCGACCTCCTTGATTTGGTTAATGAGCTAAGTATTGCCCCATAAAACAATTGTATGCGGAGAGTCTGGTAGCATACCCATACCCATGTGGTTAATTAACTTTAGTTACCCACTAAAGTTCCAAAAAGTAGGTAGCCACTATATTTGTTGAGGTTCCAAATCTAGCATTTGCACTCTGTTAAGTAAACTGATTCATAGCAATCCCTTTTCTAGGAATAATTAAGTCCCTCTTACCAGTGTTGATTACAAAGCATAGTGGTAAAATGATCTTCCAGTATGCACTTGTAAAGTTTAAAATTTTCTTTACCAGTATGTTTAGGGCATCCTACATAATATAATAAAGGAAATGATGATCCCACTAATTTTTTGCTCTGCACATGCGTCCTCTCACGACAGCATTCTTACCACCTTAGCGAAGTAACCATTACTTGGCCCGCGTCATTTTCTGTTCCCATGAGAAGACTTCATTTTGTTTTCTTATTCCACTACTGAAGGGAGGCATGTAGGGCTTGTTTGGATTGTGGCCGATGGTTACCATACCAACATATTGGCGTTGACTAGTGGCATAGGCCGGCGCTTGGATTGAAACCCATCTGGTGAAGGCATGCCAAAAAATATTGGTCGCTACATTAGATTTCATGCACATGCGCTGGCAAAACAGAGGCGGGTGAATCCTTCACCACAATATTGGCGAGCCACGGATTTGGCAGGGCGGGCGTAGGCATAAACTAAACAGCCCCGTAGCACTACTTCTCTCGGTGTTCTGAAACTGAACAAACGCCTTGCAGTCTGTTTGGCTTCACAAATTCACATTCGATCTGTCTCCCCTTGCTCCTCGAACTTCTAGTATCAGTGGGAAACATACTACACCAGCTGACATGCATGGTTTGTGGTCTTCTACATATGCACTTAACATTTAATAAATGGCCAATACGTAGATGCATTTCTAGCGTTAATTTTGCTTTGCATTTTCGGAATCAACATCGTTGCTTCGCTCTGTCCGTGCAGCGAGCTGACGGGTATCCACAACAATGAGTGGATGAGGAAAGAGAAGCTAGTAGTGGGAGGAGAAGGTGGAGCATGAACTTCATCCGCCGCCGGTGCCACCGTGCATGTGTCCATTCCCATTTGCACATACAGGAGACATGACTGATCAGAGCGAGTGCATGTATAGTGGCAGTCGTGCTCCAAGTGCAGTGCACATACAATGGCAGCCACGTTGGATGTTCTTCTTGTCGTGGGCCTCCACGCTTGTTTCCTATGGATTTGTTGACTTTTCTTCTTTCGGGTGCAACAGCTGATATCCAGGCTAGCCTCTCCAAGATATCAAGAAAAATCGTCTACAAGGCATATACGCTCGCCATCCCGAGACCTACCATTCCCAAATGATCCTAAAAGATCTATGTTGGTTTCCCCTTTGAGCACCTTGCATTTTGCTTTGGCTCCTAGGTAAGCGAGCGATGCATAGGACATTTTATAGCCACCGATCTAGCATCTCCCAATATTGAGATGGTTTGGCATCAATCTTAATGATGGTCAAGTACAGAGCTATATTGGTTTTTTGATGTATTGTGTACTCTAGATTCTAGCTTACACTAGCCTCTTCAAAACAGCCTTTTACGGGGAGCTTGGCACGTGACACATTAACTTTTTGTTACGCACTAAAGTTCCAAGAAAAAGGTTAGCCACTGATGGCTCGTCTTGTTTGAAGTTTTATAAATTTTCTATATGCCTCTATTGCTTACTGGAGCTCCAGAGAATTTAGTTGGGCTAATAACCCATTTTGCTGAAGTTAGAAATTTTGCTAGATATATGCACCCACATAATAAGAGTGATGCACAGGTCATTTTATAGCCATTGGATCTAGCATTTACAATATGTAGATATGCTTGAGATCAATATTAACCATGGTCAAGTATAGAGCTATACAATTCTCATGTACCGTGTGATCTAAATTTTGGACCCACCGTCTTCAATTTCAGTAATGAGGTATGGCTGCCCCCTAAATTTTTTCTTTGTAAGGTGGTGTGTTATGAAGTACCCGGTTCAACAAAAGGTAGGAGCAAAAAAATCATATCTTCTAGATATTTTTGTTATCTTCCTCAAAGATCTGTGACATGCCAGTCAAACGAGCCCGCCACTCATAATTTAGCTCACGAATTTCACGGCCTAAAATACCAGTCATGAAGTCTATTTGACATCACAAGCTCAAGTTCCATACATCCTCCTCTTAGTCCTCCACATCTAAGAGCATCTACACAAGGGATCCCCAACCCCCCAACCAACCCTACATCCGGGCGGACAGCCGCTAAAAATATCTAACCCAGGCGGGCGCCTCATACCAGCCCCATACGTCCCGGCTGACCGACACCCCTCAGATCCAGCACAAATCTTGGGTGGATGGGGAGGCACGGGCGTGCCTAGGCGTGTTCACCACGTCGGATTTGGCCCACGCTGGCCCTCCTTGACCTCACATATATTCATCCTCATCCACTCTTCGGACCAAACCACTCCACTCCACTCCAACCCCAAGATACCTTCCGGGGATCTCCAGGCTTCTTCAGCATGGCGGGCAGCGAATCTGAGTCCTACACCTTCTAATCCGTTAACTGCAGCCTCGAGGCGGAGATGGCCGTCCGCATTGCGCTCTGCCGCTCCTGTAAGGAGTCCACCGGACAACGGTTGGACTCATTTGTGAAAGAGGAACATGAAGGGCACAGACGGCTGCCGGACATAGACAGAGCCGGAACAACAAGGACGGCCACGGGCAAAAAATTAGTCTAGTTTTAAGTTGTCTAGAGTACATAAGAGCCCGAACAACAAGTCTAAATACAAGTCTAAGAGCAGGCAGTCTCTTATGTACTCTCTCTCCATTCCTAAATACAAGTATTTCTTGAGATTTCAATATGAATTGTATACAGATGTATGTAGACATATTCTAGAGTGTAAATTCACTCATTTCGCTCTTTATATAGTTCATATTAAAATCTCTAAAAAGACTTATATTTAGGAACGGAGGAAGTACATTCCAATTTGATGCCTTCACTTTTGTGTATTGCAGCATGTTACACGTTCTGGAATGCATGCTATTGAACTTGGACCTGCTGCCTCCGTGATCTTCTACAACACAAACGGGCTCTGAGCTACTCTTCCGTTTGGCATTTCTGGAACTGTCGTTGTTACTTGACGTCATGCATATCAAGTGTTTGCCAAATGTGTCAAACACATGCAGAACTTGGTGTACCATCACTATGGCCTTAGTTTCTCTTACTTTATAGCATGACCACGATGTATCATCACCATGGTTGACCAGAACAGATTTCCGAGATTAGAAAAGGGACCATGCAAAAAAGCACATGTGTTCGCCATCCTGAGACCTAACATTCCCAGAAGGTAAAAGGCATAGATGCTTTTCTCAGTCATCTAACAAGCTAGAGATCTCAGGAAGAGAGAACTTGGTACCAGAATGATGGAATAGCATGACATACTACTAATTTGCCATATATGCATCCAATACCAACCTCTACTCTTTTTAGCAACTTCGTTTGCTTTAGTCCTCAGGTTAGCTCAATGGTGCATATGCCATTTTATAACCAATGGATCCGGCATTTCCTCTAGATGGGCATGGATAGGCTCGATCTTCTCCACTGTCAAGTTTGGAGCTATAAAGTTTCGATGTGTTGTCTGCCCTAAATTTTGGACCTACCTTAGACCATGTGGTGTTAACTGTTTTTCTTTTGCGTGGATGTCGTCTTACCTTTTAGTTCGCCACTAAATTACATGGAAATAGCTAGACACAAATATTTTTTTGTCACTCTAGTTGTGTTTGTTCCACCCCTCAGTCTAGAATGAAAAGAGAGAGAGATATCATGGCCATTTTATATGTGATCAAAGGTCCATGGTGAATAGAAGGCGGCTAGGAACTGTCTAAGTTCCAGATCCCCTCTATGTACTCTATTGATTAAACCAATTCTACTTTGTGTCTGTAGAACAGTAGATTCACGTTGAGTAGGGGTTCAACTTCAGGAATTTTCAGCACGCACAATCAGTCCTGCAATGAATATCATTGCCGAGACTTTGCAGCATGCACAATCTCTATCACCACCATTGGTTACTGAAATGGATTTTGGGGAGATGTGGAAAGATCATTCACAATGGCATACACGTTGACCATCCCGAGTAGGAAGATCATGTACAATGGCATACGCGTTCACCATCCCGAGACCTACCATTCTCAAATGATTGTAAACAAACTATACATATGGACTGGGTTGCATTTGGTTTGCTCCCAGGTATACATATGGACAGGGTTGCATTCTTTTTTGTCATGTTGCATTGCTTCGCTCCTAGGTAATTGCAACAACGCATAGGCCATTTTATAGCTCACGGCTCCAACCACCACTATATGGACATGGTTGTGATCGATGGTCAGTTATAGTGCTATAAATTTCTCCCGAAAAAAATAAAATAAAAAAATAGTGCTATAAATTTCGCATGTACAGTCTGCTCTAAAGTTTCAGACCTACCTCATTGATTTGCTTAATGAGCTACAGTTCGCCCCATAAAACAATTGTATCGGGAGGGTCTGGTAGCATACTCAAGTGGTTAATTAACTTTTATTTACCCACTAAAGGTCCAAAAACTAGGTAGCCACTAAAAGCTTATTTTGCTAAAGTTCCAAATCTAGGATTTGCACTCTGTGAAGTAAACTGATTCGTAGTAATCCATTTCCTAAGAATAATTATGTTCCTCTTACCACAATGTTGATTACAAAGCATAGTGGTAGTATGATCATCCAGTATGCACTTGTCATGTTTAAAATTTTCTTTACCAGTACGTTTAGGGCATCCTACGTAATATAATAACTGAAATGATGATCCCACTAATTTATTGCTCTCCACATGCAGCCTCTTACCACAGCCTGCTTACCATTACTTGGCACACGTCATCTTTTGTTTCCATGAGAGGACTATCTTGTTTCCTTATTGCACTACTTAAGGGAGGCATGTAGCACTAGAGCTGCAAGAAAAACTCCAGGCTCGTGAGGCACCTGAGATCAACTCGAGATCTACTCGAAAAGAAATGATTTGAGTATGAGCACATTATGTAGCTTGATCCAGAAACAGAATGATCTTGAGTCAACACTAGCTCACTTGGTTTAGTTCAAAATAATATAATTATATTAAATAACCTGATATATATCTTTAAAAATAGGATAATTTGTTATCATATATGTTTTTTTATAAATTTTCACCATTTATGTACTAGGAAACATGAAATCTTAATTAAGTGCGAAAAAAATGTATGCCTCAATATAATACGTGCTCGTCTCGTGTTAAATATCCTGCTATTTTTTTGGGCCAAAGTTGGAGAGCAGCGGCATCTTTGTTTTCTTCTGTTACTTGTTCATCCACGATGTGTTGCTATTAATTACTAGTTTTTTTGCGACAAGACTTAAGGCCATATATTAAGTATCACAATTCCTTAAAAACACCCCTTACAAAAAAATATAATTGCATCCAAGCCCTTATACGGTTGTCAAAGTCTTCTTTCTCCTACGACCACTGGCGGCACGTCGTAAGTATCTTGTTTCCGCTTCTGGGTCGCTGTCTTGACGGGTCAAACTTGTTTAAACCTAGAAGTTTATAGAATCAGGCAATCAGTGGCGGGAAGGCGCCGATGTACTATTCTTCAGTTTAGATAGAATAAATCAAACTACTTTTGAACTTTCTTATATTATCACCGCTTTGATTGGATTATTATTTTATAGTGGTCGCTTATGTTGTGTTGTGGCCTATATTGTTGGAAAATTTGCCTTAAGTTACTAATATAGTCATGTTATTTAGCTTGAAACTAGCTTGAGGTTGGCTCAAGATTGTCACAAGATGTGCACAAGCCACTTTCCACTCAAATTTTAGTTTACGTTTAGTTGAGGCTTAGTCGAATTCGACTAATTTGGAGGCCTATGTAGCGCAGCTTCTCTGGGTGTTCTGAAACTGTTCATCGGCCGCCGGTGCCACCGTGCATGTGTCCATTCCTATTTGCACATAGAAGACACATGACCGATCAGAGCGTGTGCTTGTATAGTGGCAGTCGTGCTGGATGTTCTTCTGGTCCGGGCCCTTCACACTTGTTTCCTATGGATTTGTTGACTTCTCTTCTTTCAGGTGCAACAGGTATCATCCAGGCTAGCCTGTGAAAGATATCAAGAAAGATAGTCTACAAGATGCTCGCCATCCCGAGACCTACCATTCACAAATGATCCTGAAACATCTATTCTGGTTTCTCCTTTTAGCACCTTGCATTTGCTTTGGCTCCTAGGTAACAGAGCGATGCACTGGACATTTTATAGCCACCGATCTAGCATCTCCCTCTATAGAGATGGTTTGGCATCAATCTTAATGATGGTCAAGTACAGAGCTATAATGTTTTTTTTATGTATTGTGTACTCTAGATTCTAGCTTACACTAGCCTCTTCGAAATAGATTTTTACAGAGAGCTTGACACGGAACCCATGTGGTTAACTTTTTGTTACCCACTAAAGTTCCAAAAAAGGTTAGCCACCGATGACTTTGACCTTTGAAGTTCGAAAATTTGCTATATGGCTCTATTACTTATTGGAGCTCCAGAAAATTTAGTTGGGCTAATAACCCATTTTTGCTTAAGTTCGAAATTTTGCAAGATATATGCGCCTACATATTAAGAATGATGCACAGGCCATTTTATAGCCATTGGATCTAGCATTTATAATATGTGGACATGCTTGGGATTGATATTAACCATGATCACGTACGGACTACGGAGCTATAAAATTCTCATGTACCGTGTGATCTAATGTTTGGACCCACCCTCTTCAATTTCACTTCAATTTCCGTAACGACGTGTAGCTGCCCCCTAAAAAAATGTTTGCAAAGTGGGGTATTCTGAAGTACCCCGTTCGAAGGTAGGAGCAACTTTTGTTTTGGTATCTTCTAGATATTTTTGGTATCTTCCTAGAAGAATCAGTGACACGCCAGTCAAAAGAGCCTGCCACTCATACTCTCACAACTATTCTGACCTAAAATACCAGTCATGAAGTCTGTTTGACTTCATAAGCTGAAGCTCTACATCATCCTCTAAGTCCTGGAAATCTAAGAGCATCTACACAAGGGCTCCCCAAACATCCCTCCCTATGTCCGGTCAGACGACCCGATAAAACCCAAATGCCTCAGCTGATCATCGGCACCCCGCTTATCTAGCCCAAATCTGGGGTGGCCTGGGCACGTTCGCCACGTCAGATCCGGACCACGCTGTCCCACCTTGACCCCACATATATTCGTCCTCAACCCCTTCCTAGACCGAACCACTCCACTCTGCCCCCAAGCTCCCTTCCGGTGATCTCCAGCCTTCTTCAACATGGCGTGCAACGAATCCGAGTCCTACACCTTCCAATATATGTTGACTAGGAACTCATCCCACACGGCCTTGAGAAGGAGATGGCCGTCTGCATTGTGCTCCGCCGCTCCCGAGAGGAGTCTGCCCGACAGGCTTGGACTCATTTGTGGAAGAGGAAAATGAAGGGCTCAACCGGTGAAAGGTTCAACCCGCAACCGGACATGCACAGAGCCGGAACAACAAGGACGACTGGTGGCGAAAATTTAGACTAGTTTTAATTTTCATGTAATTTTATAGATTTGAGGTTTCATAATTGATATATTCATTTGTGAAAGAGGATTTTGAGATGTGCCGGATCATTATCAGGAAAGGCGCCCGGGCGCGTTCGAGAACGTAGGGCGCTAGATTTGACAAGTCCATGTGTACATGCTCTAAGCATCAGCCGTGGAAGCTAACCCAAACCAACCTCGACCACCTACAACAACTGCCTCAAGCGCGCCCGTGACATGGTCCACAAATTACCCTCTCCCAGCACAACACCGCCACCACCCGTATATATGCTGCATTTGGTGACACACTAGTTGTTGGGGCGCCACCTGGTGGCGCCTCTTGAGGCGTTATTGGGCGCACTAATCAAGCTTCCGTAGTTGTTAACGCGCTGACAGTGTAGACAAGTGACAATGGTTAAAGATATATCACAACTCTACCGATAGCTGCACACAACTAATCAAACTTTTTTGGTATTTTTTTCAACCACATTCATACACCTCTTATCAAGAGACCAAGGATACAGAGGCAAGAGGAAATAAAGATTGAAACACGATCTCAGAGTGGAAAGATCTCCTTACATGAAGCATGTTGCTGTAACAATTACGGATTACCACTAATAAATAATTGACTGACTGATGTATATATACTATAAAGGAAATTCAAAATCATTCAACCAAACCAATGCAAGATCCATAAACAGAGAACAATAATGCCATACGTGTTATTTCCATGCTATAAACCCAAATCTATTAATAATAAAACTGTGGATATTGCTGACAACTAATTCTTTGTTTTGGACGGTGCCATCACTAAATCCAGAAATTTTAATTGCAGGAGTACAAGAATACTTCTCAAGAGATACTTGTGGCGCAATGAATAAGCAAAATAAATACTGTTAGTGGACAATTGCAGGAGCACAACAACGACGGCTTGAGCCGCGAGTCCTGTGAGGTGAGGATGCGCTGTCAAGGATCAAGGGAACAATCAACACTTCTGTGTATGACTTCATCACATTATCTTCCTGCATCACATAATAATATTGTAATGAGAAGATAAAAGAAGAATATCTAAAACTCTCAAGGTAGTAAATATCATATATTTACCTTGAAAGTTTTCTAGTATATGTGAGACAAACATTGGATCTGTTGCAAATTATCTTCTCCTAGAATTAACTCACACAAGTTAACCAAAGCTTATGGAATATCGAATCCTTGATTAGCATCAGGAGGATATTCATCTATGTGTAGGAATACTCATGTAAAATTCTTATAAACAAACATAAATGGTTAGTTACACATGCATATATCATTAAATGGAGAATGTAAACAAACGTAAGATTGTATCGGATATCTCTGCCTGAGATGTTCATGGGCGGTGCTAGCAAGCCACCCCTTCCGGTGCCTTTTTTGTTCAAAAGGATGACCGAACTAGCAATCACAAACACGATGTGTGTATTATATATAGAAACTTGATTTCAAAATGCTGCAAACAACTCCATTGCGAGTAGAAGCCTTGTAGAGACACAATAACTTGCCAAATTCCATACTTGCTGCTCAGAAGTTAAAGCCTATTAGCTCAAAGACTATACACAATGTAAAACAAAAGTATGTGGCATTGCAGTTTTAGTATTACATAAATCAGCTCTTCAGCAGGTTTAAGAAGTTCCTGCTCAGCCTCGCTCCTATCCCAATCTATCTGATGCTCCTTTGCTATATCCTTAAGAACTTCCAACTTAAATTGCCTACACGGCTTATTGACTGACAACTTCTCAATTACCTTCAGAAGGACATCGTTGATTTCAATAGTGACCATAAAATACATGCAGTAGTGACAACAAATGGCTTTGCAGAAAAATAAATGAAATACACAAACATTTGGGCATATGTCAACTGCAGCAGCAACGAAATCTTTCCCATACTTCTTGTAAAAAAGGTCGCACATTTGACTGCGTTCAAAGCACCATTGGGGCTGCAATAATCAAACTGCGGATACCATCTTCCAGGTCTGCTGGGCATTCCCTGAAGAAAAGGTAGGCCAGTAGCACCAGTTTAGGTCCTGGTTTTCCAGTACAAACAATTCTAAAAGCAAGGAAATGTTGCAAGATGCATACTTCTGCTTGGCAATGATGGAAAGCCGTGTAAGAAACAGTTGGCTTAACAGTTCAATAATCTCATTTCCATAGGCCAATAACCATCACTACCATACTGTGCTTATTAAAGAGGAATAACAAAGTAGAATGCCCAGTACACACCTGCATTTTGAGATGATGCAAATCATGGTTAAAATAAGGACCTTGAAAGTGTATTGGCAGTGTGCTCAGAAATATCCCAATAATTGTGTTAAAAAAAAGAAATATCCCAATAACTGGGGCCTTTTCGCCAACAAAACGGACATTCTCAACATCAAATTCATCCACACAATAACCCCAGAGAACAAATATGATTTCATTGCCCCTACATATTTAGATAGAGAATGAGAATGAGTCTAAAAGTAAATGGCAGAAAATATAATTGAAAAGCAGAAGATAAATAGGTTGCAGAACCCACAACAAATCCTTGAGCATTATTGTCCTTATCTTTGAGGGCTCTATCTGATGCATTTTGCAAAACATATTCTGCCGCGACCTCGAGATTTCTGATTGTTAACGACCACTAAGCATATCCAAATAAATAAATTAATGTGCAGTTCGGCAGGAATAAAAGAGAGCTCTCAAAAAGCTGACATGAGAAAGTACAAACCATGGCCATGGGGGCATAGGGGAGGGTCAGACCTCCTGGCCCGCTGCTCCTCTCCTTGGTCCTATACGCCACCTTCAGTCCCTGAAGAATAAGAAGAGAAACACAGAAAGAGACTCAGAACAAGCTTAGTCAAATTGGAAGAAAAAACGAGAAATCCAAAAGGCTGGGATTTGTGCATCGAGGATGATCTCCTTGACGGAGTAGGCAGCCAGGGAGAAGTGGGCATGATTGAGGAGAAGCAGGGAGGGGCGATCACCATCGGCTGACTTGCCGATGTCGAGGATGGCATCGAAGTAGCTCTTGATCCAGTTATCTTTTCTCACCATCCAACAAACACGCACATAAAGATGGGAGGGCACCTCTCCATGGCTGCAGTACCAGGGCCAGAGCACCTTTTCCATGGCGTCCTCTAGCAAAAGCAGTGTTGTGGGCGTGCTGGATCTGAGCCCGCGTCGCATCCGGGCCTATTCTTTGATCTGGGGCGAGGGGGAGGGAAGGAGGTCGCTGATGAGGAGAAGGTAAGGGGGGAGAGAAGGGGGTGGTGTGTCAGCCATGGAGGAGGTCGCCGGTGGTGGTGGCGGCAGCGGCAGACGAGGGAGAGGGAGAGGGAGAAGGTAAGGGAAGCGGAAGAGAGGGCCCAATCGCGATCCTTTTTTTCTCTCGCTATTATTTTCATCACGGTTTCTATCTTTCCTGCCCAACCCACACCATCGACGTGGCATACGCGAGCTGGCGCTCCTTCCGCGACTGTTAATGGGTTTAATGAGCATGCAACCTTGTATGTACATTCCAACTCGATGCCTTCTCTTTTGTATATTACACCATTTTTTTCTCGAAAAGGAGGATAATCGCTAGCCTTTGCATCTGGACGATGCATGTAGTCATGTATTATTGATAATGCAAAATCCAGCAGACGAAAAACATCGATTTGGAAATAAAACGACAAGAAAACCAGAGGCCGCATGCCTCGCGACAGTAACTCCACTAGATAGGCACTAACACTATGTTAAACACGACATCAAAACAAAATACACACAACTCCTCGTGCGCTGATGATGGCGAGTCCAATACAAGGTTGAACTCCGGGTTCTCATCCACAAAGCCAAGCTTCAATCCACCACCTTCAGCAAGGAAACGACGCAGACGCGCGTCGACATAGCCTGATAAGAGATCTTGTGTTTCCACTGGAGTGCATAAAGTTGCCATTGTAGCCGTATGTACCACCACCCTTATCCGGTTACCGCCGCCTCGATACCCGGATACCTCTGGAGAAGACACCCGAAGATAGATGTCCTATACCGCCTGCATCCCGCCACAGTGACACGACCTTCGTTCCAGCAGCAGCAAGCTAAACATGAGACCTCCGCCAGAGCCGCCATGCAGCACATGCCGGTACCAGGCATGACCTGACGTCCCCGCACGAGACACCTTGCGTAATATCCACCGGCGGCGCATCCACCAGAGGCTTCACATGTCGGTGACAGGCACTGCTCGATAACTCCGAAAGAGACGCATGTGTCACCTGTCGAGCCGCATCGAACCCAATCTGGAGGGGATGTCTGATACTGTTGGAAATATGCCCTAGAGGCAATAATAAATTTGTTATTATTATATTTCCTTGGTCATGATAATCGTTTATTAACCATGCTATAATTGTATTGATAGGAAACTCAGATACATGTGTGGATATATAGACAACACCATGTTCCTAGTAAGCCTCTAGTTGACTAGCTCGTTGATCAATAGATGGTTACGGTTTCCTGACCATGGACATTGAATGTCGTTGATAACGGGATCACATCATTAGGAAAATGATGTGATGGACAAGACCCAATCCTAAGCCTAGCATAGAGATCGTGTAGTTCGTATGCTAAAGCTTTTCTAATGTCAAGTATCTTTTCCTTAGACCATGAGATTGTGCAACTCCCGGATACCGTAGGAATGCTTTGGGTGTACCAAACGTCACAACATAACTGGGTGGCTATAAAGGTGCACTACAGGTATCTCCGAAAGTGTCTGTTGGGGTGGCACGAATTGAGACTAGGATTTGTCACTCCGTGTAAACGGAGAGGTATGTCTGGGCCCACTCGGCAGGACATCATCATAATGTGCACAATGTGACCAAGGGGTTGATCACGGGATGATGTGTTACGGAATGAGTAAAGAGACTTGCCGGTAACAAGATTGAACAAGGTATCGGTATACCGACGATCAAATCTCGGGCAAGTACAATACCGTTAGACAAAGGGAATTGTATACGGGATTGATTGAGTCCTTGACATCGAGGTTCATCCGATGAGATCATCGTGTAACATGTGGGAGCCAACATGGGTATCCAGATCCCGCTGTTGGTTATTGACCGGAGAACGTCTCGGTCATGTCTACATGTCTCCCGAACCCGTAGGGTCTACACACTTAAGGTTCGATGACGCTAAGGTTATAAAGGAAGTTTGTATGTGGTTACTGAATGTTGTAAGGAGTCCCGGATGAGATCCCGGACGTCACGAGGAGTTCCGGAATGGTCCGGAGGTAAACATTTATATATGGGAAGTCCTGTTTTGGTCACCGGAAAAGTTTCGGGTTTTTCCGGTAACGTACCGGGACCACCGGGAGGGTCCTGGGGGTCCACCAAGTGGGGCCACCAACCCTGGAGGGCTGCATGGGCCAAGTGTGGGAGGGGACCAGCCCCAGGTGGGCTGGTGCGCCCCCCCACAGGGCCCAAGGCGCAGGGAAGTGGGGAAGGGGGGCAAACCCTAGGGCAGATGGGCCCTAAGGCCCAGCCTAGGTGCGCCTCCCCCCTCTCCCCCTTCTGGCCGCCACCAGATGCCATCTGGGGGCTGCCGCCACCCCTGGGGAGGGAACCCTAGAGGGGGCGCAGCCCCCTCCCCTCCTCCTATAAATAGTGGGGGTTTTGGGGCTGCCCAACACACGAGAACCTCTCCCTCTTGGCGCAGCCCTACCTCTCTTACTCCTCCTCTCCCACGGTGCTTGGCGAAGCCCTGCAGGATAGCCACGCTCCTCCATCACCACCACGCCGTTGTGCTTCTGCTGGACGGAGTCTTCCTCAACCTCTCCCTCTCTCCCTGCTGGATCAAGGCGTGGGAGACGTCACCGGGCTGTACGTGTGTTGAACGCGGAGGTGCCGTCCGTGCGGCACTAGGATCTCCGGTGATTTGGATCACGACGAGTACGACTCCTTCAATCCCATTCTCTTGAACGCTTCCGCTTAGTGATCTACAAGGGTATGTAGATGCACTCTCCTTCCCCTCGTTGCTGGTTTCTCCATAGATAGATCTTGGTGACACGTAGGAAAATTTTGAATTTCTGCTACGTTCCCCAACAGTGGCATCATGAGCCAGGTCTATTGTGTAGATTCTTTGCACGAGTAGAACACAAAGTAGTTGTGGGCGTTGATTTTATTCAATATGCTTACCGTTACTAGTCCAATCTTGTTTCGACGGTATTGTGGGATGAAGCGGCCCGGACCGACCTTACACGTACTCTTACGTGAGACAGGTTCCACCGATTGACATGCACTTGGTGCATAAGGTGGCTAGCGGGTGCCAGTCTCTCCCACTTTAGTCGGAACGGATTCGATGAAAAGGGTCCTTATGAAGGGTAAATAGCAATTGGCATATCACGTTGTGGTTTTGCATAGGTAAGAAACGTTCTTGCTAGAAACCCATAGCAGCCACGTAAAACATGCAACAACAATTAGAGGACGTCTAACTTGTTTTTGCAGGGTATGCTAGTGATGTGATATGTCCAAGAAGAATGTGATGAATGATATGTGATGTATGAGATTGATCATGTTCTTGTAATAGGAATCACGACTTGCATGTCGATGAGTATGACAACCGGCAGGAGCCATAGGAGTTGTCTTAATTTATTGTATGACCTGCGTGTCATTGAACAACGCCATGTAATTACTTTACTTTATTGCTAACCGGTAGCCATAGTAGTAGAAGTAATAGTTGGCGAGACAACTTCATGAAGACACGATGATGGAGATCATGATGATGGAGATCATGGTGTCATGCCGGTGACGATGATGATCATGGAGCCCCGAAGATGGAGATCAAAAGGAGCAAAATGATATTGGCCATATCATGTCACAATTTGATTGCATGTGATGTTTATCATGTTTATGCATCTTGTTTACTTAGAACGACGGTAGTAAATAAGATGATCCCTTACAACAATTTCAAGAAGTGTTCTCCCCTAACTGTGCACCGTTGCTAAAGTTCGTCGCTTCTAAGCACCACGTGATGATCGGGTGTGATGGATTCTTACGTTCACATACAACGGGTGTAAGACAGATTTACACACGCGAAACACTTAGGGTTAACTTGACGAGCCTAGCATGTACAGACATGGCCTCAGAACACAGAGACCGAAAGGTCGAGCATGAGTCGTATAGTAGATACGATCAACATGAAGATGTTCACCGATGATGACTAGTCCATCTCACGTGATGATCGGACACGGCCTAGTTGACTCGGATCATGTAATCACTTAGATGACCAGAGGGATGTCTATCTGAGTGGGAGTTCATAAGATGAACTTAATTATCCTAAACATAGTCAAAAGATCTTTGCAAATTATGTCGTAAGCTCGCGCTTTAGTTCCACTGTTTAGATATGTTCCTAGAGAAAATATAGTTGAAAGTTGACAGTAGCGATTATGTGGACAGTAGAAAGCTTATGTCCTTAATGCACCGCTCAGTGTGCTGAACCCCAAACGTCGTTTGTGGATGTTGCGAACATCAGACATACACGTTTTGATAACTACGTGATAGTTCAATTAAACGGTTTAGAGTTAAGGCACCAAAGATGTTTTCAAAACGTCGCGGAACATGTGAGATGTTTCGAGGGCTGAAATTGGGATTTCAGGCTTGTGCCCACGTCAAGAGGTATAAGACCTCCGACGATTTTCTTAGCCTGCAAACTAACAGAGAAAAGCTCAATCATTGAGCTTGTGCTCAGATTGACTGAGTACAACAATCACTTGAATCGAGTGGGAGTTGATCTTCCAGATAAGAAAGTGATGTTTCTCTAAAGTCATTGCCACCAAGCAGTTAGAGCTTCGTGATGAACTATAACATATCAGGGATAGATATGATGATCCTTGAGGTATTCGCGATGTTTGACACCGCGAAAGTAGAAATAAAGAAGGAGCATCAATTGTTGATGGTTGGTGAAACCAGTAGTCTCAAGAAGGGCAAGGGAAAGAAGGGATACTTCATGAAACGGCAAATCAGCTGCTGCTCTAGTGACGAAACCCAAGGTTGAACCCAAACCCGAGACTAAGTGCTTCTGTAATAAGGGGAACAACCACTGGAGCAGGATTACCCTGGATACTTGGTAGATGAGAAGGCTGGCAAGGTCGATAGAAGTATATTGGATATACATTATGTTAATGTGTACTTTACTAGTACTCCTAGTAGCACCAGGGTAATAAGATACCGGTTCGGTTGCTAAGTGTTAGTAACTCGAAATAAAAGAGCTACGGAATGAACGGAGACTAGCTAAAGGTGAGCTGACGATATGTGTTGGAAGTGTTTCCAAGTTTGATGTGATCAAACATCGCACGCTCCCTCTTACATCAAGATTAGTATTAAACCTGAATAATTGTCATTGTGTGTTTGCGTTGAGCATAGACATGATTGAATTATGTCTATCGCAATACGGTTATTCATTTAAAGAGAATAATGGTTACTCTATTTATTTAAATAATAACTTCAATGGTCTTGCATCTAAAGGAATGGTTTATTGAATCTCTATCGTAGTGATACACATTTTCATGCCAAAAGATATAAGATAGTAATGATAGTATCACTTACTTGTGGCACTGCCATGTAAGTCATATTGGTATAAAACGCATGAAGAAGCTCCATGTTGATGGATCTTTGGACTCACTCGTTTTTGAAAAGTTTGAGACATGCGAACCATGTCTATTGGTGTAAACGCATGAAGAAACTCCATGCAGATGGATCGTTTGGACTCACTTGATTTTGAATCACTTGAGATATGCAAATCATACCAGATGGGCAAGATGACTGAAAAGCCTCGGTTTCAGTAAGATGGAACAAGATAGAAACTTGTTGGAAGTAACACATTTTGATGTGTGTAGTCCAATGAGTGCTGAGGCATGCAGTGAATATCGTTATATTCTTACTTCACAGATGATTCGAGTAGATGTTGAGTATATTTACTTGATGAAACACAAGTCTGAATTATTGAATGGTTCAAGTAATTTCAGAGTGAAGTTAAAGATCATCGTGACGAGAGGATAAAATGTCTATGATATGATCATAGAGATGGGTATCTGAGTTCCGAGCTTTGGCACGCAATTAAGACATTGTGAAAATTGTTTCACAATTAATACCGCCTGGAACACCACAGTGTGATGGTGTGTCCGAACAACATAGTTGCACCCTTTTGGATATGGTGCGTACCATGATATCTCTTATCGAATTACCACTACCGTTCACGGGTTAGGCATTAGAGACAACCACATTCAAATAGGGCACCACGTAATTCCATTGAGATGACACCATATGAACTATGGTTTAGAAAAACCTAAGTTGTCATTTCTTAAAAGTTTGGGGCTGCGACGCTTATGTGAAAAAGTTTCAGGTTGATAAGCTCGAACCCAAAGCGGATAAAATGCATCTTCATAGGACACCCAAAACAGTTGGGTATACCTCCTAATTCAGATCCGAAAGCAATAGGGATTGTTTCTTGAATCGGGTCCTTTCTCGAGGAAAAGTATGTCTCGAAAAGTTGAGTGGGAGGATGGTGGAGACTTGATGAGGTTATTGAACCATCACTTCAACCAGTGTGTAGCAACGCACAGGAAGTTGTTCCTGTGGCACCTACACCAATTGAAGTAGAAGCTTATGATAGTGATCATGAAACTTCGGATCAAGTCACTACCGTACCTCGTAGGGTGACAAGAATGCGTACTACTTTAGAGTGGTACAGTAATCCTGTCTTGAAGGTCATGTTGCTAGACAACAATGAACCTATGAGCTATGGAGAAGCGATGGTGGGCCCATATTCCGACAAGTGGTTAGAAGCCATGAAATCCGAGATAAATGGATCTTTAAGAAGAAGACGAACGTGGACGGTAATGTCACCGTCTATGCAGCTTGACTTGTGGCGAAGAGTTTTTCACAAGTTCAAGGAGTTGACTACGATGAGATTTTCTCATCCGTAGCGATGCTTAAGTCCGTCGGAATCATGTTAGCATTAGCTGCATTTATGAAATCTGGCAGATGGATGTCAAAAACGAGTTTCCTTACCAGTTTTCGTAAGGAAAGGTTGTATGTGATACAATTAGAAAGGTTTTGTCGATCCTAAGTATGCTAAAAGGTATGCTAGCTCCAGCGATCCTTCTAAGGACTGGAGTAAGCATCTCGGAGTTGGAATATGTACTTTGACAAGATGATCAAAGATTTTTGTTTATACAAAGTTTATGAGAAATTTGTATTTCCAAAGAAGTGAGTGGGAGCACTATAGAATTTCTGATGAGTATATGTTGTTGACATATTGTTGATCAGAAATGATGTAGAATTTTCCGTAAAGCATATAGGGTTATTTGAAAAGTGTTTTTCAAGTGAAAACCTGGTTTAAGCTACTTGAACATTGAGCATCAAGATCTATGAGGATAGATCAAAAACCACTTAATGGTACTTACAAATGAGCATATACCTTAACGTGATCTTGAAGGTGTTCAAGATGGATCAGTCAAGGAAGGAGTTCTTTCCTGAGATGTAAGGTATGAAGTTAAGACTTAAAGCTCGACCATGGCAGAAATGAGAGAAAAGAAGAAGGTCGTCCCCTATGTTTCAGACGTAGGCTCTATAGTATGCTATTCTGTGTGCCGCACCGGAAGTGTGCCTTGCCATGAGTCAGTCAAGGGGTACAAGAATGATCCAGGAATGGATCATTGGACAGCGGTCAAAATTGTTCTTGAAGTAATAAGGACATGTTTCTCGATTATGGAGGTGATAAAGAGTTCGGCGTAAAGGGTTACGTCGATGCAAGCTTTAACACCTATCCGAGTGACTCTGAGTAGCAAACCGGATACGTATAGTGGAGCAACCATTTGGAATAGTTCCAAGTGGAGCGTGGAAGCAGCGTTTACAATATGACCTAGAAATTTGCAAAGCACACACGGATCTGAAAGGTTCAGACCCGTTGACTAAAACCTCTCTGACAAGCAAAACATGATCAAACCCCAGAACTCATTGAGTCTTAATCACATGATGATGTGAACTAGTTTAGTGACACTAGTAAACTCTTTTGATGTTGGTCACATGGCGATGTGACCTGTGAGTGTTAATCACATGGCGATGTGAGCTAGATTATTGACTCTAGTGCAAGTGGGAGACTGTTGGAAATATGCCCTAGAGGCAATAATAAATTTGTTATTATTATATTTCCTTGTTCATGATAATCATTTATTATCCATGCTATAATTGTATTGATAGAAAACTCAGATACATGTGTGGATATATAGACAACACCATGTCCCTAGTAAGCCTCTAGTTGTCTAGCTCGTTGATCAATAGATGGTTACGGTTTCCTGACCATGGACATTGGATGTCGTTGATAACGGGATCACATCATTAGGAGAATGATGTGATGGACAAGACCCAATCCTAAGCCTAGCACAGAGATCGTGTAGTTCGTATGCTAAAGCTTTTCTAATGTCAAGTATCTTTTCCTTAGACCATGAGATTGTGCAACTCCCGGATACCGTAGGAATGCTTTGGGTGTACCAAACGTCACAACATAACTGGGTGGCTATAAAGGTGCACTACAGGTATCTCCGAAAGTGTCTGTTGGGTTGGCACGAATCGAGACTGGGATTTGTCACTCCGTGTAAACGGAGAGGTATCTCTGGGCCCACTCGGTAGGACATCATCATAATGTGCACAATGTGACCAAGGGGTTGATCACGGGATGATGTGTTACGGAACGAGTAAAGAGACTTGCCGGTAACAAGATTGAACAAGGTATCGGTATACCGACGATCGAATCTCGGGCAAGTACAATACCCTTAGACAAAGGGAATTGTATACGGGATTGATTGAGTCCTTGACATCGAGGTTCATCCGATGAGATCATCGTGTAACATGTGGGAGCCAACATGGGTATCCAGATCCCGCTGTTGGTTATTGACCGGAGAACGTCTCGGTCATGTCTACATGTCTCCCGAACCCGTAGGGTCTACACACTTAAGGTTCGATGACGCTAAGGTTATAAAGGAAGTTTGTATGTGGTTACTGAATGTTGTTAGGAGTACCGGATGAGATCCCGGACGTCACGAGGAGTTCCGGAATGGTCCGAAGGTAAACATTTATATATGGGAAGTCCTGTTTTGGTCACCGGAAAAGTTTCGGGTTTTTCCGGTAACGTACCGGGACCACCGGGAGGGTCCTGGGGGTCCACCAAATGGGGCCACCAACCCTGGAGGGCTGCATGGGCCAAGTGTGGGAGGGGACCAGCCCCAGGTGGGCTGGTGCGCCCCCCCCCCCCCACAGGGCCCAAGGCGCAGGGAAGTGGGGAAGGGGGGCAAACCCTAGGGCAGATGGGCCCTAAGGCCCAGCCTAGGTGCGCCTCCCCCCTCTCCCCCTTCTGGCCGCCACCAGATGCCATCTGGGGGCTGCCGCCACCCCTGGGGAGGGAACCCTAGAGGGGGCGCAGCCCCCTCCCCTCCTCCTATAAATAGTGGGGGTTTTGGGGCTGCCCAACACACGAGAACCTCTCCCTCTGGGCGCAGCCCTACCTCTCTTACTCCTCCTCTCCCACGGTGCTTGGCGAAGCCCTGCAGGATAGCCACGCTCCTCCATCACCACCACGCCGTTGTGCTGCTGCTGGACGGAGTCTTCCTCAACCTCTCCCTCTCTCCTTGCTGGATCAAGGCGTGGGAGACGTCACCGGGCTGTACGTGTGTTGAACGCGGAGGTGCCGTCCGTTCGGCACTAGGATCTTCGGTGATTTGGATCACGACGAGTACGACTCCTTCAACCCCGTTCTTTTGAACGCTTCCGCTTAGCGATCTACAAGGGTATGTAGATGCACTCTTCTTCCCCTCATTGCTGGTTTCTCCATAGATAGATCTTGGTGACACGTAGGAAAATTTTGAATTTCTGCTACGTTCCCCAACAGATACCGTCACCAACCTTAGAAAGGCAGTCAACACCTTGAGATCCGGACTCCGAGTCACCCCCACGCCCATGGAGTCTGCCGCCGTCAAATAAGAGGGGTCGCCTCCTCGATTCCGGGTGCTACAGGGAGCACCCACCGCCGCGCCAGTCGCTGTCGCCGTGCATACAACGACAACCATCGTCGCCACCGTCAGATCCAGGGACTAGGTACCAATTCCCTCGCGCGCCACCCCAAGGATAGCCATGCCCGACATGCCGTTGCATGGACAAGCAGGCTGCCGCCAGATCCGCCACTGTGCAGCAAGAAGGCCACATCTGCGAGGCCATGACTGTAGGCCAAAACCGCATGCATCCAACCCTGATCAGAACCACATGAATCTCTATTCACTGGTACCGATAGAGCCTTTATTACACATGGTCAAAAAGCACCACCGCACACAGTATTTGGTTCTGTGTGGAAGGGTTGATTACTGATTGAACATTCAAAACGTACACGCCATCGAAACTATGTGAGGTAACAATCGTGTGCGGTAACAATTTCAGGATCTTTATAAAAGAAGCCACCGGCAGAGGGTGTCACCGCTGACACCATACTATACGTAGTCGACAAAGACACTATGTGTGAGGTGCACTTCACACATAAATTTTGCCAAACATGTGAGATTGAGGGGCACACTGTATTTTTTCAATGCAATAGTGATGTTTACATCACACATTTTTGTCTAAAATAATTATCTTATTGGGGATCCTTAGACAAATCGCCACCGGGATCTCTAGACAAATCGCCACACTGTTTTTTCCCCAAACTTGTCTCATATGTACACCACACATATTTTTCCCTAGTGTGTGCAATTTCCTTTT
>NC_041391.1:31634425-31637705 GCF_002162155.2 Triticum dicoccoides
GGTGACATGTCCTGCTTTTGGAGCTGTCAACTGGCTTACTATCAACATGAAGATGTTTAGTATTTGAAAACATCAAGACGAGAAAAAGTCACGCAGTTTAGGAGTGCACAAAAGACAAATAGATAGTATTGTTGACAATATCAAGAGTAACAACAGTAAAACTAGGAAACAAAAAGCATCTTCAACAACTCTGTACCTGTCCAGAAACAGCTTTGTATGATTAAATCGTCACATAACTCTTGTTGAACTAGTCACTCGTCATATATGTACTCCAGTCTGGATGAATGTAGCAACTCAAGGACGTGGCCAAGGTGTCTTTCTGATGCTGGCTTGAAAGGTTAGGCTCTGTCGACGATGTCAACGATTCAAGACCAGCTAGAACTTAAAAGCTGGATCCAACTAACCTCCACGAAATTGCAAACAAACTACAAGTCACAATGTCACATAGGCGTTAATGTAGTGCCCGACGTCATCAAACTAACACAGGATCGGCGGAACAAGGTCGAGCCTCACACCAGGCCATGTATGCTAGAAGATTGGAGTACCGGACTAATCAGCCTGTCGTACCAAGCACCAACGTCTTTGTCAGATCATCAGCCTCCAACCTCGTTCGTTTCATCTGGATTCTCTTTCAGCAGAGAAGAGAAGATGTGGCCATTGTTCATTGTGATGCTGGAGATTCTCTGAAGACTTGTTGAGCAGGGACTCATCTTGAGCATGCCAAGTTAGTCATGCAATCATAAAGATTGTTGATACCTTGTGACAGATCTCCACTACGTCATCACCATGGGTGACTAGAATGTATATTGGAGAGTTGCATGAAGATCACGTAGAAAGAGGAATGTGTTCTCCATCCCGAGACCTACCATTCCCAAACTATCCTCACAAAACTATATTACTACCTTGATCATCTAAAAAGCTAGAGATTTCATAAGGAGAGAGGTCGGAAACCAGAATGGTGGAATGGCACAAGGCACTATTAATTTGCTATATATGCATCCAACGCCAACCTCCTCTCCTTTTAGCACTCTGTATTTGCTTTGGCTCATGCATAGATCATTTTATAGCCACTATAGAGCCATCATTTGTCTATATGGACAAGGTTGGGATCCATCTTAACCATGGCCAGGTATGGAGCAATAATTAAGTCCACACGTGCTAATACAGTAAATTTTAGACCTACCCCTTCACTTTGATAAATCTGCTATCACTACTAGGAAAAGGGCTATAGATGGGATGGACACTAATGGCGCACTGTACATATGGTGCGCCATTACTAAATACTAATGGCGCACCATGTGTTGGTGCGCCATTAGTGTGCAAATACTAATGGCGCACCACATCCCACGGTGCGCCATTAGTAAATTTTTTTTAATTTTTTCAAAACTACTAATGGCGCTCTGTGGGAGTGGTGCGCCATTACTAGTTGACATAGTAATGGCGCACCACACCCACCGTGCGCCATTAGTAGTTTTGAAAAAAAAAGTAAAAAAGAATAAAAAAAATTTCTTAGTAATGGCGCACCTGTGGAGAGTGCGCCATCACTAGTATTAACTAGTAATGGCGCACTGCCCACTGGTGCGCCATTACTAAGTTTCTAAAAAAAAAAAATTCAATTTTTTTTTTCAAAACTAGTAATGGCGCACCGTGGGGTGGTGCGCCATTACTAGTGTAACTAGTAATGGCGCACCACACCCACGGTGCGCCATTACTAGCCTGGCCCAAAAGTTCCCGAATGCACCCCACCCCTCCTCCCCCCGTGGACCGCCTTTTCAGTTTTAAAAAAATAAAAGAAAATATGTCAAAAAAATAAATGAAAATAAGTTTTCCATGTGATATGTGGTCTAGTTGTTAGGAAAATTTACAAATATGAATTTCTACTTTATTTGCAAAATCTCTCTGAAAATTTGTAAAATGGGCATAACTTTTGCATACGAACTCGGATTTAAAAGTTTTTTATATGAAAAATCATCTACTCGAAAAGTTACATCCTAATTTAACGGAGGGAACCCCGTTAAACATTTTCAAAATCCCCAAAAACTTAACAGAAAAAAGTTACGGGGCTTTCAAAATCTAGAGGCAAAAAAATTCAAAAAATTTCAAACTTACTAGTGGCGCACCGTGGATGTGGTGCGCCACGAGTAACAGAAAAACAAAATTGGTTTTGAATTTTTTTTCAAAAATGATAGGTAATATGACCGGGAAGTTTGAAATATTTTTCAAAATTTCATCATAGTCATGAACATGAACAAAGTCCTAGACATCAATAAGGTATAATAGGATTGATATGCTAGATATATCAAGAAGTGCCTCTGAAGTGAGCTGTTGCTAGGGTTGGATAGAACTTTGAAGTTAAGCGTGCTTGGGTTGGAGTAGTGTGAGGATGGGTGACCTTTTGGGAAGTTTGACCACGAAGTGCGATTTGACCTGAGATTAAGCATATTGACCCGAGATTAAGCCATAGTAACCCGAGATTAAGAAAAAATTAAAACAAAATTTTGAAGTTTTTTTTTAAAAAAATATTACGAATGGCGCACTTCTATGTGGTGCGCTATTACTAAGTCAGATAGTAATGACGCACCTCTAGTCATACTAATGGCGACCCGAGATTAAGCCATAGTAACCCGAGATTAAGAAAAAAATTAAAACAAAATTTTGAAGTTTTTTTAAAAAAAAAAATATTACGAATGGCGCACTTCTATGTGGTGCGCTATTACTAAGTCAGATAGTAATGGCGCACCTCTAGTCATACTAATGGCGCACTACAGGTGCGCCATTAGTATCTCGTATACTAATGGCGCACCAGTAGTGCGCCATTAGTAGGCAAAACTGGTGCGCCATTAGTAGGCCTTTTTCTAGTAGTGTATGCTTGTTCCTTAAAAGAAATTGTATTTTTTAAATCAAACAGCCAACTTTATTCATTTGAAGCAATGAGTACATCGTTTGTGAGAATGTATACAATTCCATCTGAAGGCTCTTTAAACCAATCAATATATTCGGATGAAAACCAGCCAACCAAGCAAGCTCATGAGAGATCATATTTGCAACTCTATTACTATGCTTGAACCTAGAAATAGAAACATCACAAACAAAATGATGACAGTCGTCAGAAAGTGCCACCACCGCACCCACTTATTGTCCTCCATTCTTCATGCCTTCAATGACCTCCAAATTACCAGAAGTAATGATGAGACGATCTCTACCTCCGCTTTGCGCAGGTGGTAAACCGCACAGAAAGCCAAAGCTTCATCTATTAAGACATTTGAACACTAATCGAACC
>NC_041391.1:31637978-31650591 GCF_002162155.2 Triticum dicoccoides
CCACCGCACACACACATACACAAATGAGTTTGCCTTTTTCATCCCTCTGGACCGCCCAAGTAGTGCCCCTAAGCAGGTCTTCATCAAAACATTCGGCAACATTAAGTTTGACAAAACCACCAGGGGCCATGATCCATCCCTCTTTTTTCATGGTAGAATTTGAAGAAGAAGCAATGACAAACCCAGTTGTAAGCTCACGAATCACCATAAAAATTTATAAGGCACTCTGAATTGTCTCCTCATGGACCAACTTACGTCTTTCCCACCACAAATAGCAGGCAGTAATTGCAATCATCTCCTGAACATTCTAAACATCCACCATGGAGAAATCCTGATATGGAAAAAGAAGTAGGAATTCCAGAATTGTCTCATGTCGGAGCTAAATCCCGCAGATCTCATGTAGGGGATCCTGGTCTAGTGATCTCGGCTAGATGATTAGAAAGATATGATGTTTACCTAGGTTTAGACCCTCTCGAAGAGGTAAAACCCTATGTCATACTTCCATTCTATTGATTGTGATGGGGTACAAAGTACAAGATGATCTACCTCGAGATTGTATGAGTGAATCAAATCTCCCCTCTATGGACAAACCCCTCACATTATATAGGCATCAGGGGTATCTAGGGTTACAAGTATGTCGGCTACATCTAGGGATAAACATGCTGATTATTCAAATATGCCTTGAAGTGTACGCCAAGTCTACATGGGATTCCACCTTGAGTACATCGAGGGTTGTGGTAACACATGGACCATTCTTTGGTAGTTGGTGGGGCCTCAACCCTGCCTGTGAATGGTAGGCCGATGTGGTGAGTACCACTTCTTCCAGGACACTGTCAGTAGTCGTTGAACTAGTCTTCAGGCCGAGGACGTTGATCTACTCCTCGGAATGGCATCTTCTTCTGGTCTTCAGCTTTGTAGGCGAGTTCCATATTCCGTGTTTGGTCGAGGTCCAAGGACTCCTTGGGATTCAAAATCCTTCATGAATTATTTATGTTTTTTCCCCGACTTCCTTTTAGACTGCAACCATGAGTAAGTTTGAGCAATGATGCACTCTGGATGGTTGGGGCATATTTAACAAGGCCCTCTTTGCAATAGTTTATTTATATTGTATCTGAAGACCCCCTTAGCTTAACAGCATAGTCTTGTCACGTGGGGGTAGTGGAGTGATTAGGTCATACCCTAACAACTTTTGACCGAAAAACTAAACCGCCACTGCTTACCGCGGAATGGAGGGGTCTAATCAATTGCCCTTACACTGAGTACATCGTGGCTCAAGGCCGTTCTGAAATGGCTGAAAACTCCATCGCTATTCGTGTTGATGTTTGTGAGGATGGTCCAGTTATGGTTGCTAATGTTACTATCTTAATGGACTTTGTTATTCTTAATATGCTGAGGACGACAATATGCCAGTTATCCTTGGAAGACCTTTTCTTAATACTAAAGGGGCTGTTATTCATTGTAATAAAAGCAATATCACATTTCATGTTAATGGCACTGAGCATACACTTTATTTTTCGAGGAAGCCAAATAAAGTAAATAGTCTCAATTCTATCAAAAAAGTTATGACTATCACTATTGAAGACTTAAAATTTCTTCTTCAGATTCCCGAAAACAAATATCAGACTCTTATGATTGGAACCATGTCGATTCCAGTTGAGGTAACTTAGTGGTATACAACATTGTATGGTTTTATGTCACTCGAAAATACTCTGTTAATAAGACTTGATCAGCCTTGTTAATGGATTGTTTTCTAGGAGCATATGGTCGATGTATTCCGTAAGCACAACTTTCTTTAACTTAGTTTATCCTCTTTTGTTTCAAATAAAGTTTAATGCGTTAGAATACCCTATTTATCATGTTTTCTGAATTTTTGATGCAATAAAAAATGTCCAAAAAATAAAAGTCATGGAAACAAATCCAGAAAATGCAAAACTTGTCGAAAACCCAAAGAACTTGGGATAGTGCCTTGAATTGGGCATATATGGCCATGGAAACAAAGTTGGACCATTTCAAGGATGTTGAGAAACAACATGGTCGTAGACAGAGCCTTCTGGCCTACCCAAATATCCTCCATTCAACATGGTCTATTTTTGGACATCTTTGAAATGACCCCAATTTCTGCAAGAAGGTGGGCATGTCCATTGTAGGCATCCATGCCTGATTTGAGTGACTTCTAAGATCGCATACACGTTGCAACATGTCCGGCCATTTATAGACCTTTTTTCACCGGAAAAACTCCAAAAAAATAGTAAACTACTCAGCATGGTGCCTAAAATTGGTCATACAATGCCATGAAAGAAATTAGGGCCATTTGACGGATGTTAAAAAATTACGTGCTCTTGAACGGAGTCCCGCCATTTATTGGCCTTTTTCACCAAGATTAACTCCGGAAAATGTAAAATTTGTAGAAAACTTAAACAACTTGGCATGGTGTCTTGAATTAGTCATATATAGCCATGGAAAAAATTGGTAACATTACAAGGATGTCTAGAAACAATGTGCCCTCAGACGGAGCCTTTTCTCCTACCCGGATACCCTCCATTGAACATGGTCTTTTTGGGGACATCCATGAAATGACCACAACTTTTGCAAGCAGGTGGGCATGCTCATATGAGGCAACCATATCAAGTTTGAAAGATTTCTGACACCCTATCCAAGTTGCAACACGTCCAGCTATTTATCGACCATTTTTGACCGAGAAAACTCCAGAAAATGCAAAAAAAATTCTTAAACCATAATTTGGCATGGTGCCTTGAATTGGTCATACAAGGTCATCGAAAAAATGGGTCCATTGTAAGGATGTTGAGAAACAACATGCTTTCATACAGAGTCTTCTGGACTACGCGAACTACGTCCGTTCAACATGGTCTATTATTGGACATTCTTGAAATGACCCAACTTTTGCAAGCAGTTGAGCATGCCCATGATTGGCATCCATGTCATATTTGAATGATTTCTGACGCCGTATGAAGTTGCAACACGTCTAGCCATTTATTGGTGTTTTTAACCAAGAAAACTCCAAAAAATTGAAAACTTGTCAAAAACCCAAACAACTTGGCATGATGACTTGAAATAGGTCATACAAGGGCATGCAAATAATTGAGACCATTTCGTGGATGTCGAGAAACAACATGCTCCCACACGGAGCATTCTGTCCTACCCGGACACCCTCTGTTGAACATGGTCTATGATTGGACATTTTTTGAAATGACACCTTTGCGAGAAGGTGGGCGTGTTCATGGTAGACATCCATGCTAGGTCTGAACAATTTTTGACACCGTATGCAAGTTGCGACATGCCCGACCATTTATTGGCAATTTTCACCGAGAAAACTCCAAAAAATGTAAAATTAGTCGAAAATCAAAACAACTTTGCATGGTGCCTTGAATTGTTCATACAAATCATTGAAATAATTGTGGTCATTTGAGGGATGTCAAAAAACAAAGTGCTTTCAAACAGAGGCTTTTGGTCTTTTAACGTGCTTTCAAAATTTTGTTAGCCCTTTTTAGAAAACGTTCATGTTTTGACATTCTAAGCAATTTTAAAATTTGTAAACATCTTTTTGAAATTTATGTACAATTCTTTAGAATGCAAATATTTATATTTTATAGACAAAATTTAAAAATGCAAAAAAATTCTGAAACTTCAAACAAATTTGAAAGGTGCAAGAATTTTTAAAAAGGAAAAGAACAAAAAGGTGGAAATTTAAAAATTTTACAAACAAATAGCGAATAGAAAAATAAATAAATAAATAGTAGGAAAAAGACTGGTTCACTACAGTAAACCGGCCGCTAATGAATAGTTCTTGTAGTCTGTGTTTTCTTGTTAGATACTGAAGCCTATCACCTCATGTGGCTAGTGACGAGCGCTTAGCAACAAGAGTTACAACGTTCGATCCCTCACACTGCCATTCTTTTCTCGGTAAAATTTTCCCTGTTTTCTCACACGACAAATGGGCTGGCCCAATCGGACGGCCTCCTGTGCGTGGCGCCGTCTATTTGACGCTGCTCCTCGAACATACGCAATTTCCTATTTGCCACATGCTGCAGCAAATTGTCGAGAAATCGCACACAGGATCTTAGAATGGGGCGGCCCATCTGAGCGTTCGAGCCACTTGTGAATCTTCTTATTTTTTTCGGTTTTGGTTTGGTTTCTATTTTTTGCATTTTTTATTTTTTATTTTCTGTTTCCTTTGAAAAAAATCATTTAAAAAATCAAGTTATTCAACAAAAGTTCTTTTTTTTTGAAAAAAAAGTTGATTTTCTAATTTTGACAAAGTTCAAGAAACTTATTTGCGTTTTCAAAATGTTTAGAATTTTTAAGTTTGTTGAGGTTTACAAAACTGTTCGGAGTTACAAAATTTTCTTCACTCTTTAAAAAATGTTCGCAATTTAAAAATGCTCTATATTTCAAAATTTGTTTTTGTTTTCTAAGAAGCTCAGAGTTTCAAAATTTGCTCTGAATTATTTTTCAAAATACGTAATTTGGAATTTTGATTTTTGTTCTATTTTTTAATGTGTTCACAATTTTAAAATGTGCTCCAATTTTTCAAAGATTATTCATGTTTAAAAAAATATTCTCATTTTAAAATATTGTTAACATATTCAATAAATGTTCATGTATTAGAAAAAGATTGTGTATTTCAAAAAATATTCATGTTTTCAAACTTGTTTTCGGATTTCAGAAAATAATTAAGTTTATAGAAATTGTTCACAGATTCTAAAAATATATTCGGTATTTAAAGAACATTCACTAATTTAAGTGAAACGTTTGAAATTTTGTAATCAATTGTGACGTTTCTCGTGTTCATAAAAAGCATGCGCTACCTCCATAGCACAAGGCTGTGATAGGTCGAGTGGCAAGCATCAACCATGTACGAAGCGATGGTTGCAAGTTCGAATCCCCTAGCAGCTCATCCCATATTCCTATGACTTTTGTTGGACCAGCGATGTTCCAACAAAACCAGGCGAGTTGATGGGCTACTGCTGAGCACTCCGTCGGCCATGGCTGTGCCGGTGGTCAGTCAACTAGTAAGATCCGAACACCGAGAGGAGGAGGACAACCGAGATGCGGCGCAGAAGACTTTTGTTGGACCAGCGATGTTCCAACAAAACCAGGCGAGTTGATGGGCTACTGCTGAGCACTGGCCGACGGCCGGACATGGCTGTGCCGGTGGTCGGTCAACTAGTAAGATCCGAACACCGAGAGGAGGAGGACAACCGAGATGCAGCGCAGAACGGTTGAGGGGGCTGCGCGGTTTGGACCCGTCAAATCCATCCAAAATGCGCCGGTGCCGATGGATGGGCTGCATACATATATGAGTATAAGTGGTGCCGAGGAGTATACATTTTTTCTCCTCTGACAATTATACGTAGTTCGGCTAGGTGCCAGTTAGAGGAGTAGACCGACATTTTTACTCCTCTAACCGGTTATAGTGGATCGACTAGATTTGCTGTAAGGAACCCCGGTACATAGCACCCTCATAAAGGCCAGGACGATATGTTGCGAAGCCAAGCGCGCTGCATAATCATCTCGGTTTGAAACAAAATTTCTCATATGCGGGCATCAGTTGATTGAGGGAAGGTGATTGATTGAGGGAGGGTGATTGATTGAGCTTTCCACTCTCAGGGACAAATCAGTGATCCAGGAGGAGTGATTTTGAATTCTTTTCTCGGTCGATACAAGAGGCAGCGAGCAAATTTTTGATTCGAGGAGCAAAAGACTTCAGTGAAGTACGGCGTGAGGCATTCCGCCGGGATGAAAGAACACCCACGCAAGTGGACGTGGTCCTGGGGCGCTGGTGCTCGGTGGCAATCAAGAAGCAGGCGGCAGCAGCTATACATGTAATTGTTGTTGCTCGACGAAGGATGCAACGACCTATGAGAAGTTTTCCCCTCTCCTTGATTCGTATGTGGAAAGTCGGTTTTGAGGGCGAAAACTAATCTCCATCAGTATGGAAGATTGATGGACAAAAATACACATCTAGAGATATTGAACAGGGTGTAGTGCGTTAGCCTTCCCCATACCTGCCGTTCCCAATTTTTTTTAAATGTTCCCAAATATAATGATAATATTGGTGTATGTTTTTAGCACTTGTCTTTGATTTGGCTCTTAGGGAATCACAACGACGGCTAGGTGATTTTTATAGCCATTGCATCCACCCTTCCCTGTAGTTGTAGGTGGACATGGTTGGGACCGATCTTAACCATGGTCGGTAACTCGTTATAGAGTTATAAAGTTCTCATGTACCCTTCACCCTAAATTTTAGACCTACCTCTCTCCAGTTTGGCAAATGACCTACATTGAACCGGTGAAACAATTGTTTGCAGAGTGCCTGGCAGCAAGTCCATGTGGTTAGCATTTAGTTTCCCACTGAGCCTTTTTTTCGAGTAGGACCCAGAGCTATATTGAAATTATGTAGTGATTGAGCGCACTCCCATATTATTAGGAAATGAAAAACATAACCTTGGGAACCGATCCATAAAGCACACCAGCATGGGATGAGGGTGCACGGGCACCGCCACCACCATCGCTGCCGCTCCCTCCCAGAGCAAGGAACTCTTCACGAAAGAACTTTGTGACTTGCTTGCTAGTGTGAATGTTGCTAGACCTAGTTTGGGCAGATCGATTGCTTGCCTCCTGACTGGGACACCAATAAGAGGGAAACAAAAGAAGGGGGGCAAACGCAAGAGTAGCACCATAGGCAAGGCGTCTCTGGCTGCTTGATGGATAATCTTCATTCTCTTGGACCGTCCTTTTGGATTGGGTTGTCGTTGTGGGTTGGAAGGTGTTTGATGTCTTCTGTCGAGGTGTTCTTGTCGGGGTTCACGCGGTGTAGTAACAATGTCGTGGTTTGTGGATGTTGTGTAATCTGAGAGTCTGCCAAGAGTTGCCTGTGCGGTTGTGGGTTTCTTATCACGTCAGTAGTTAGTCCGTGCTAAGTTTGTATTGGTTTTCGCCCGATTTTTCTTTAATTAACTGGGCAATTTTCTTCTTCTTAATTAATCCATGAGGCAAAGCTTTTGCCTCCGTTTTGAAAAAAAATCTTGGTTATGCACACAGACTATTGATGACAGAAAATCTCCATCCTCGTCCTAGCAGGACCAGCGCGCCGGCGAGAAGCCACACCGGCACCGCATCACCACTTGCGTCGGCTTCATGAATAACGATCACGTCAAGGCGCCGTAACCAACGAGAGTAAACATATTCGGAGTCTAGAAGATGCGGAGAAGCGAGCGGACACCGAATGCCAGCACAACGCTGCACCACCTCCCACTAAACTTCTTGAAATGCAGCTAGCGACTAATCACATGTTGGTTGACTAAAATGAACCAGTCTTTCTTTAGTCTAAAATTGATGTAGTTAAGCCAAGTCACTCTTATAATTATAAGCACCAGACCTATTAGAGCATCCGCAAAGGCTGACTCTATGGTCCCTTTACACCATATAGAGTAAATACTAAGTAGTCCTCCCTCTGTAAAGCAATATATGAGCGCTTACATCACTGAGGGAGGAACATACTGGTACCTCCAATCTGGTTTGTTAATTTAACCAAAGCCTTGCTTGTTGAGTGGACCCTCAGTTGTCGTATGGTCAGACAGTGTGTCGTGGTTCTAAGTCTGACAGTAGAGTGGGGGGTAGGTAAGGAGAGGCAAGGTCTTAACTATGGAGAGGTTGTAAACACAAGGAATGTACGAGTTCAGACCCTTCTCGAAGGAATTAAAAGCCCTACGTCTCGGAGCCCGGAGGCGGTCGAGTGGATTATGCGTATATGAGTTACAGGGGTGCGAACCCTTCTACCTGTGGAGGGGGGTGGCTTATATAGAGTGCGCCAGGACCCAGCCCACCCACGTAATGAAGGGTTTAAGGTACATAAAGTCTGGGGCGTTACAGGTAACGCCCCACATAAAGGGTCTTAATTATCATAAGGTCTACTTAATTACAGACCGTTGCAGTACAGAGCGCTTCTTGACCTTCTAGTGGTCGAGTGAGTCTTCATGGTCGAGTCCTTCCAGTCAGTCGAGTGAGTTCCGTATCGGTCGACTGGAAGGTGATCTTTTCTAAGGGTGTCCTTGGGCAGGGTACTTAGATCAGGTCTGTGACCCTACCCTAGGTACATGACTCCATCATTAGCCCCCGAATGGATTGAGGCTTGAGTGATGAAGGAGTTGATGCTGTTTTTGATTGGCTTTCGTACACTGGTCGTGCGTTGTAAAAAATCTCTTTGTTGATAGTGAGCAACTTTTCTTCAGTCGACTCGATCCATTCTTTTCTTTCGTCGAGTGACCTTTTGGGCTTCGCCAATTTCTGAGTGACGGATCACAGGAAATCCCGCGTTCGGCGGACCGATCTGCCGTTCGCGGATTCCGCGGGATACGAAATTTGGGGAAGCGCGCGAAGCGGGGCGGACCGCGGCGTTCGGATGGGATAGGGCATAGACGCCTCGATCTCCGCGCCGCGTTCTTCGCCACGTATCATGCCCGCGCAACTGTTTCGGGATATGATTAGACCGACCGGGCCCACCTGTCATCCACTCGGAAAGGTTCTTATAAATGCGCCCGGCGAGGGTTTTTTGAACAGTGCCTCAGCATTCTCTCTCTGCTTCCTTCATCTCCGCCCAACACGCTCACTCTCGCCTCCGCACAACTTCTCCTCGCGCGTCTCGCCGGCAGCCATGGTCAAGGATAAGACGGCGGCGCTGGAACGCGCGAAGAAGGCGTCGGCGACGGAGAAGGCGAAGGGGAGATCCACCAGCCGCGGCGGGTCCTCGTCTAGATCTCGCCTGCCGAAAGGCTGGGTACAGGGAGATTGGATCAAGTCGACCATCACGGAAGGGGATCTTCTCGACATGGCCAACAACGGGCTGATCCCCCACGGAGCCGCGAGGCTTCCGGGGAGGGAGTGGCAGCCCCAGCCAGCAGAGGGTGAGTGCGTGCTTCTGGCCACCCATGTCGACCGCGGGTTTTCTTTGCCACCGAGTGTTTTCTTTCGTGGTTTCTTGAACTTCTTTGGAGCGCAACTCCACCACTTCACCCCGAACTCCATCGCCTATCTCGCCGCGTTTGTGTCCATGTGCGAGAATTTTCTGGGTTGTCGACCGCATTGGGGATTGTTCAAGCATATATTCACGTGCCGCTTTCAGGCCGTGAAGAAGGCAAGCCCAGGCGACGAAAGAACCCAAGTTGTCCAAATGTGCGGAGGTCTGGGGATCCAGGTGAGGAACAAGAGCACCTTCCCATCCATGAAGTTTCCCGAGTCAGTCAGAGGCTGGCAGTCGACCTGGTTCTACTGCCAGGATCAGCCGACGCCGGGGAAGTCGAGTGGACTTCCTCGGTTCACCATGGACCGAGTGAACAAGCCCTCCTCTCTGAAGGTGATTTCGGAGGAGAAAGCTGACGTGAAGATGTTGATGGAGCGCGTAGTTCAGTTGGTTCGGGAGGGAGTGACGGGTATGGATCTCCTGGAGGTGTTCCTTAGGCGTCGTATCCAGCCTCTTCAGTTCCGGAGCCATTGCATGTGGTTGTACCGCGGGACTGAAGATGAGACTCGGATCAATCCAGAAGCAGTCGACGATGCCACTCTGGAAAGGTGGATGGCCGCTGTTACTGGGAACAAGGATAACCCTCGTGGAGCAAGAAGGATTCCTCCACTCGACCACCTCAGTGTTCCAAACAAGGTATGTCTGCTCCACTTCCCATTGTATTCTTGCCATATTGATTTCTGTTTTCTCTGCCGATCGGTCGATTGACTTTCGTCTTGATGTCTATCAGGCCCTCACCAAGCTGTACTCGATGCCCAATGGGGCACAGGCTCTGACTGAGGAGGGAGAGGCGAGCGGGGGCGAGAGCCAGGAGGAGTGGGACTCGGATGCCGCTGAGGATGATGATGACGACGATGACGATGATGAGGAGGACGAAGAAGAAGAGGAGGAGGAGGTCGCACCACCGTGCTCGGAAAGGCGGTCGAAGCTTGTCCATGACCCTGCGACTGAACGTGGCAAGGGAGTTGCGACTGTGGCGCAGTCGACCAAGCGCCCTCGGACCACTTCTCCGGTGCCGACTGAGAGGGTGTCGAAGCAGCCCAGGGCGGCTCCGTCAAAGCCGACCAAACTCCTGCCGAAGATGAAGGTGTCCATCCCCACCATATCAGGGTAATCATCGCTGCTTAAATCTTCCTGTTCTGTGCAAGCTTTATCTCTGGTTGACGTTTGAGCCAGTCGACTAATTCTTTGGGATTGCAGTGCTGCCACTTCTGAGACCTCAGCCAGGGCTGATGACCATGAGATGGAGGACGCAGCAACCTCAAACCTTGGTACTAAACTCTTAATTCCGCTTTTAGTCGACTGACTCATGATCTCTAATTCTGATTCTTTTCTGTAGCTCCATCCAACGTTGTTATCACTCTTCCTGATGATGATGAAGATGAGGAACCGCTGAAGCACAGAAGGAGCAGGAAAGCGTCTGCCGGCAGGGTGCTCCAGGATGTGACGGCGCCTGAGACTCTAGTCGCGGAGGAGGAGAACACCACTCGACACACGGTGTCCTTCGCAGATCCACTGACGAGTGCTCTCCCTGCTTCGTCGAGTGCCGCACCTCCCTCCCTCTTCACGACATACCACGTCCCAGAGGACCAAGCTGGGGCCGCGAAGGAGGCGATACGCCAGGCAGGGATCATGATGGAGTAGGTGAAGACCATCCGGGATGTGAGCCAAGCAGCTTACGACGCCAGTTCCGCCCTTCAAAGCAATGTTCAGGTCAGTCGACCACCACTTATTCTGTTAGGATATGCTACCAAAAATTTTCTTTTCCGAAATTCGTAGCAGTCACCCGCTGGGTGCGTCGATTCAAACTCCGTGTTAGCGGGGGCACGCTGAGTGCACCCGCTGGGTGTAGTCCCCAAGGCTAAGGTCGACTGCTGGCAGTCGGCCTTAGGCTTTATAAGTTCAGTCTTTCTGTCATTCGACTGAGGCGAATGGATCGACTCTGTCTTCAATAGGATTAGTGGGGGCACGCTGAGTGCACCCACTGGGTGTAGTCCCCGAGACTACGGTCGAATGCTTGTATTCGGTTGTAGTCTTAGAAAAGCATGATTTTTCCTTTTCCACTTGGAAGTGAATTTTCCTTGACATTTGGTCGATTGGTTCTTCGCAGAAATCCTGTGACCTTGCGGCTCGTTACACCGAGCTGGAAAACAAGCACGTTCAGCTTGAGCTGGATTTGAAGCTGGTTCAGGAGAATCTGACGAAGGCAAAGCAGGAGACCGAAGGTATGTTTGGTGAGGCCTCGACGACTGCTTTTTCCCTTCGTTTGTTTCAAAATCTGATCTTGCTGTAACTTGCAGGTAAGGTGAGGGAGGCCCAACAGAAGAGAGACCTCGAACTAGCTGATAAGATCAAGCTTGCTGACGAAAAGTTAGCTTCAGTCACCAAGCTTGAACAAGAAAATACCAATCTGAAAGCTGCTCTTGGGATCGCCAACGAGGAAGTCAGTCGACTGAAAACTGACAAAGCTGCACTGACCGACCAAGTCAGCCAGTTGACTGGGAAGAAAAATGATCTGGAGGCCTTCCTGAGTGGTCTTGCCAAGAAGCTGTTCCTTATGCTTGAAGGTAACTCTTTGCTCTCAACAATCATTTTCAACTGTGATTTTTCCATTCGACCATTGCCTTGACTCGGTGATTGTCCTTGCAGAATTTTGTCAAAACTTTGAAGAAGAGACTAGCCGGCTGGAACCAAACCTTGACCCCATCATTTCTCCGGTGAACGATGAAGTTGCCATGAATGTTTTCCGACTGGAGTCCCGTGTTGCGGCTGTCGTGGACTATCTTGCAAGGATGAAGGTCGCCACATCTCGCATCGACTGATCGCTCTGGCCTAGGGAGACACTCCAAAACGACCTTGAGTCGCTGATGGCTCGCCTGAACACGGTCCCTGGTCGAGTGCAGGAGTGGAAAAAGTCGTCGGCTCGGTGCGGTGCAGACGTTGCTCTGTGTCTGGCCCGAGTCCACTGCAAAGACGCATGAGAAGACAAGCTGGCGGCTCTCCGAGTGGCTAACACCAAGAAACACGACTTCAGGTCCTTCATGGAAACCTTCATTGCTGCTGCCACTCGGATCGCAGATGGAATTGATCTTGACGAGTTCGTCGCTCCTTCCAGCCCTCCACAGGAGGGGTAAAAAACTTCTTTTAAGCTTGACACTTTAAATTTGCCTCGGTATGCCGAGTGGAGTTGTAACCGATAAACCTTAACAGGCTTAGCGCCTGAGCACTTTCGGTTCCTTTAGGTACCGATCCGAACTTGGATTTGATGTTTGAATATGATTGTTTTTGCCTCGAAATGTCTTTTTGCAGGTTCAAAGCAAGATGCCTACTGCAGTCGACTTATTCCTTAATCCACTTAGGCGAGCGCTGGGCTGCAGCTAAGCCCTCGAGTGAGGGTTTTGCCCTTCACTCGGCCGGTTTTTCATATCTTAGGCGAGCACTGGGCTGCTGCTAAGCCTCCAAGTGAGGGTTTTGCCCTTCATTCGGCAGGATTTTCATATCTTAGGCGAGCACTGGGCTGCAGCTAAGCCTCCGAGTGAGGGTTTTGCCCTTCATTCGGCAGGATTTTCATAT
>NC_041391.1:31651118-31707563 GCF_002162155.2 Triticum dicoccoides
TCATATCTTAGGCGAGCACTGGGCTGCAGCTAAACCCCCGAGTGAGAGGTTTGCTCTTCACTTGGTAGGATTTTCATATCTTAGGTGAGCACTGGGCTGCACCTAAGCCCCCGAGTGAGAGGTTTGCTCTTCACTCGGTAGGATTTTCATATCTTAGGCGAGCACTGGGCTGCAGCTAAGCCCCCGAGTGAGAGGTTTGCTCTTCACTCGGTAGGATTTTCATATCTTAGGCGAGCACTGGGCTGCAACTAAGCCCCCGAGTGAGAGGTTTGCTCTTCACTCGGTAGGATTTTCATATTGTACTTGTGGCGAAGCTCCGAGGAGAGGGTAACAGTTGACCTGCACCTCGTCCTCCTTACGAGCGCACATTGTACTTAGGGCATAGCTCAGAGGAGAGGGTCGCAGTCGACCTGCACCTCGTCTTCCTTTCGAGCGTACGTTGTATTTGTGGCGTAGCTCAAAGGAGAGAGTCGTAGTCGACCCGCACCTCGTCCTCCTTGCGGGAGCACATTGTACTTAGGCGAGTATTTAAACTGCAGCTAAGCCCTCCGAATGGGAGTCTGGATCGCCACTCGGTAGGATTTAAATAACTTAGGCGAGTACTTTGGACTGCAGCTAAGCCTCCGAGTGGAAGTCTGGCTTACCACTCGGTAGGATTTAAATAACTTAGGCGAGTACTTTGGACTGCAGCTAAGCCTCCGAGTGGAAGTCTGGCTTACCACTCGGTAGGATTTTATTTAATCTTAGGAGAAACGGATTCGCAGCTAAGCCCCCGAGTGGAAGTCTGGCTCACCACTCGGTAAGGATTTTTTACAAACTTAGGCGAAACGGATTCGCGGCTAAGTCACCCGCTGGGAAAAAAAATAAAAAGTGACAAAAATTATGGCACTATTATTTTGAAACCCATGAACTGCGGAAGTATTTTATTACAACTCATCCGAGTGATAAACTTAAGTGTAAAATGGGCGGAGTAGCTCTGCATTCCAAGCTCGGGGCTCGTCGATATTATGTTCGACGTTGTAAAGACGGTATGCCCCGTTGTGGAGAATTTTGGTGACGATGAAGGGTCCTTCCCAAGAAGGAGCAAGCTTGTGTTGTTTCTTCTGATCTACTCGGAGAACTAAGTCCCCTTCCTGGAAGGCTCGACCCCTCACATTTCTGGCGTGGAAACGACGCAAGTCTTGTTGGTAGATGGTCGATCGAATCAGGGCCATCTCCCTTTCTTCCTCTAAAATGTCGACTGCGTCCTGCCGTGCTTGTTCAGCTTCTGCTTCGTTGTAGAGTTCAACTCGAGGAGCATTGTGGAGGAGATCACTCGGCAAGACTGCTTCGGCTCCGTAGACCAAGAAGAATGGAGTTCTTCTGGTCGACCGATTAGGTGTGGTCCGCAGTCCCCAAAGCACCGAGGGAAGTTCGTCGACCCACGCTCTAGCCGCATGCTTGAGATCACACATCAGACGGGGCTTCAATCCCTTGAGGATCAGGCCATTGGCTCGCTCTGCTTGTCCATTCGACTGCGGATGGGCGACTGAGGCGTAGTCGACTCGTGTTCCTTGAGAGTTGCAGAAATCTCTGAATTCCTCCGAGTCAAAGTTCGACCCATTATCCATGATGATGCTATGTGGCACTCCATATCTGAATATCAGTTCCCTGATGAAGCTAACAACAGTCCCGGCGTCAAGGTTCTTGATTGGTTTAGCCTCAATCCACTTGGTGAACTTGTCGACTGCCACTAGTACATGCGTGAAGCCACTTCGACCCATTCTCAAAGGACCAACCATGTCCAACCCCCATACTGCAAAAGGCCAGACGAGTGGAATGGTCTTCAGAGCTGATGCAGGCTTGTGCGACATATTCGAGTAGAACTGACATCCTTCGCACTTGTCCACTATTTCCTTTGCCATCTCATTCGCCTTTGGCCAATAAAATCCGGCTCGGTATGCTTTGGCCACAATGGTCCGAGAGGACGCATGATGACCACAGGTCCCCGAGTGGATATCATTAAGGATGATTCGACCTTCTTCTAGCGTTATGCATTTCTGACCAACTCCCGTTGCGCTTTCTCTGTATAACTGCACTTTGATTACAGTAAAGGCCTTGGATCGACAGACGATCTGTCGAGCCTCTTCCTCATCTTCTAGGAGTTCTTTTCTTAGGATATACGTGATATATGGAACTGTCCAGTCCGGAATGACCACTAAGACCTCCATGATCAAGTCGACCACTGCTAGGACCTCAACCTCAGTCGGATCTGTGGCACTCTTGGGCTGTGGAGCTTCTTCAGTGAAAGGATCTTCTTTGACTGACGGAGTGTGTATATGCTCCAAAAACACACCACTCGAAATGGCTTCTCTCTTGGAACCTATCTTTGCCGGATCATCTGCTGCCTGATTTTTCAGTCGGGGTATATGATGGAGCTCTAACCCCTCAAACTTCTTTTCCAGCTTCCTCACTGCATTGTAGTATCCAGTCATGGCTGGGATTCTCACGTCCCACTCCTTCATCACTTGGTTGACCACTAATTCTGAATCGCCATAGACCATCAGGCGACGGACGCCGAGTGAAATGGCCATGCGTAATCCATATAAGAGGGCCTCATACTCTGCCTCGTTGTTGGAGGAATCAAAGTGAATCTGGAGCACATATCTAAGTTTATCTCCTCTGGGGGAAACCAAGACCACCCCAGCACCGGAACCATTGAGCATTTTAGAGCCATCAAAGAACATGGTCCAATGCTCCGAGTGAACTTCAGTCGGCTGCTGTTGTTCAATCCACTCGGCGAGGAAATCTGCTATTGCCTGGGACTTAATGGCTTTCTTTGCCTCAAACTTGATATCAAGGGGAAGAAGTTCAATCGCCCACTTCGCCACTCGACCGGTTGCATCTCTGTTGTGCAAAATCTCTGATAGTGGAGCGTCGCTGACAACTGTGATGGAATGATCAGAGAAATAATGAGCAACCTTCTTCGTGGTCATGTATATTCCATACACAAGCTTCTGATAATGAGGGTATCTCTGCTTGGATGGAGTCAAAACTTCAGACAAATAATACACTGGGCGTTGAACTTTGAAGGCTTTTCCTTCTTCCTCCCGCTCGACCGTAAGCACTGTACTGACGACTTGTCCTGTGGCTGCGATATAAAGCAACAGAGGCTCTTTGCTGATTGGAGCAGCAAGCACCGGCTGGGTGGAGAGCAGAGCTTTTAGCTCGGCAAACGCTGCATCAGCTTCTGGAGTCCACGCGAACTTGTCTGCCTTCTTCATCAGTCGGTAAAGAGGTAATGCCTTTTCACCGAGTCGTGAGATGAATCGACTTAATGCGGCCAAGCATCCAGTAAGCTTCTGGACATCGTGCACTCGAACAGGGCGTTTCATTCGGAGAATAGTGCCGATCTTTTCTGGATTAGCATCTATCCCTCGCTCGGAAACGAGAAAACCGAGTAACTTGCCACCAGGAACTCCGAATGTGCACTTTGATGGATTGAGCTTGATATCATACCTTCTGAGGTTGGCAAACGTTTCGGCGAGGTCAGCGAGCAGGTGGGAACCTTTTCGTGACTTGACGACGATATCATCCATATACGCTTCCACATTCCGACTGATTTGAGTGAGCAGACACTTCTGAATCATTCGCATAAATGTGGCTCCGGCATTCTCGAGGCCGAATGGCATGGTGATATAACAGAAGCACCCGAATGGAGTGATGAAAGCTGTTTTTATCTAATCGGGCCCGTACAGACGGATCTGGTGGTACCCGAAATAAGCGTCTAGAAAAGACAATCTCTCGCATCCCGCGGTCGAGTCAACAATTTGATCTATGCGAGGGAGAGGAAAATGATCTTTCGGGCAGGCCCGGTTGATGTGCTTGAAATCAATGCACATTCGGAGCGATTTGTCCTTCTTAGGAACCATGACGACATTGGCGAGCCACTCGGAGTGGTATATCTCTCAGATAAATTCTGCCGCCAACAGTCGAGCCACTTCCTCACCAATGGCTTTTCTCTTCTGGACGGCGGACCGCCGAAGATGCTCTTTAACTGGTTTTGCTGATGAGTCGACTCTTAGGCGATGCTCAGCCAGTCCCCTGGGAACACCTGGCATGTCAGCGGGCTTCCATGCAAAAATGTCCCAGTTCTCACGGAGGAACTGGATGAGCGCTTCTTCCTATTTTGGGTCGAGTGTTGTGGAGATGTGGGTCGAGGCTGCATTGGGATCGGTCGGGTGAATGTGAACAGGCTTCGTCTCACCGGACGACTGAAACGCAGATTCTGTGGCGGGCTTCTTGGACCGCAGTAAATCACTCGGATCTGCATTTTGCTTGTATTCTTCAAACTCGACCGTTGTCACCTGGGAATCGGCAATCTTTGAGCCCTTCTGAAAGCACTCTTCTGCCTTTTTCCGATCACCGTGACAGTGATCACTCCTTTGGGGCCGGACATCTTCAGTTTGAGGTACATGTAACATGGTCGAGCCATGAACCGTGCATAAGATGGTCTCCCCAAAATTGCATGATACGCACTCTGAAAATCCACGACCTCAAATGTCAACTTCTCTTTGCGAAAATGTTTCGAATCACCAAACACCACGTCTAGAGCTATTTGGCCGAGTGACTCGGCCTTCTTCCCTGGTATAACTCCATGAAAGCTCATGTTACTGGTGCTCAGTCGGGACATCGGAATGCCCATTCCTTTCAGTGTATCTGCATACAACAGATTTAGCCCACTACCACCGTCCATCAGCACTTTTGTCAGTCGAGTGCCTTCGACAACTGGATCGACCACCAAAGCTTGCCTCCCAGGGGTGGCAATATGAGTCGGGTGATCAGATTGGTCGAATGTGATGGGTGTTTGGGACCATCTCAGATAACTTGCTTTTGCTGGGGCAACCATGTTCACCTCACGGTTAATGACTTTCAGTCGACTCTTGCTTTCCACATCTGCAAAGATCATCAGAGTGGAGTTGGCATGCGGATATCCTTCCTCACTGTCCTCCTTGTCCTCGGCCTTGTCCGACTCCTTTCCCTTGTCCTTAGACTGTTTTCCCTGAAACTACTGGATCAGGAGTCGACATTGGCGTGTGGTATGCTTTGGGTAAATGATATTGCCCTCTTCGTCTTTCTTCGTGTGGATGTGACACGGCATATCCATCACGTCGTTCCCTTCTTTATCCTTTACCTTCTTAGGGTTCCAGGATCCTTTTGGTTTCCCTTTAAATTTTCCTTGAGTCACGGCTAGAGCCTCTCCAGGAGCTGCTGGTTCAGCCTTCCGCTTCTGTTTCCGACTGTGTTTCCCTTCTCCGACTGACTCGGTTTGTACTTGCCGCTTCGGAGTCAGTCTTCTTCTTCACCGTTGGCGTACTTGGTAGCAATCTCCATCATCCGACTCAGGGTCATGTCTCCGGTTCGACCAAACTTCAGACTCAGTTCTCTGTCCTTGACGCCGTCCTTGAAGGCGCAGACTGCCTGATGATCGGACACATTCTCCACAGTATGGTGCAAAGTGATCCATCTCTGAATATACTCCCTAAGAGTTTCATTGGTCTTCTGCACACAGACTTGCAGCTTCGTCAATCCTGCCGGTCGCTTGCAAGTTCCTTCAAACGTTCTGACGAACACTCGGGACAGATCTTTCCAAGTGTGAATGCTACCAGGAGGTAACTGATTCAGCCACGCTCTGGCAGAACCTTCCAACATGAGGGTTAAATGTTTCATGGCCACCTCGTCGTTCCCACCACCGATCTGAACCGCCACTCGGTAGTCCTCAAGCCAAGTTTCAGGCTTAGACTCACCGGTGAACTTGCTGACTCCTGTTGCCAACCTGAAATTGGGGGGGATCAGTGTGGCTCTGATAGCTCTGATGAAACACTCCGGACCAGTAACATGCACTTGACTGCTTGTGGGCGCATCTCTGTCGGGTCCATCCCGATGGGCTCTGTTCCGGTCGACCAAGCCTTGCACGATAATGGATCGCGCGTCGAAGCCCGGTTCTCTGAGGTCGACTGGGGATCTTTGGCCCACACTGAGCTGACGCCTGTCGTCTTGCCGCCGAGGAGCGCAAGACCCTACCCTCGGAGGGGAAGCAGGCACTCGACGCCTATCATCTCGGTCGTGTCGGTCTCTGTACTGGTCCCGCCGGTTCTCGCGCCCTTCTCGCCGCGGAGGCGATCTGGGACTGTGAGCCGACTGAACCGTATTCGCAGCGACGGATCGACTGTGAATTCTGTTGCGCGACTACGACACGGCTGAATTCTGGTCTCCTGCTGCCCGGAGCAAATCTCTGATCTGCATCAAGCCTTTGCTAGCTTCCGACTGAGAGGGCTGGATGGACTCTGCTATATGGGTCGCAGCTGCTAAGTTCTGGATTGGGGTTTGATATACCTGAGTCGGCGGGAAGAGTTGACGTCGATTGGCGTCGGGAACTCGTTGTCGTGCGCGCTCGTCGAGTGCTCGCTGAAGATTATCCAAGCGAGCACGTTCGGCCAAATTGGCCAATCGTGCCTCCTCCAAGGCGCGAGCCTCGAGGGTTTCTCCTGCGATGGGAGTATGCAGGGCATCCATATTCCTGCGGCGAAGTTCCTCTCTTTGCAGAGAGTCGAGTGGCTCGGGCTGGTACTCTTCGTGGCCTCGTGCGGGGTCGTCTCCATCGCCTGCCCCACCATCATGGGCGAAGCCAGGCAGACTGCGAGGCCCGTTGACCATCAGGATTTCCGCCGCTGGATCACTGCTATCGCATTCGGATGCAGTCTCTACGGAGCCAGTCGACAGATCGAACAGGACGTAGAGAGATTCGTCGGGCTCGATCGCCGCAACTTGAGTGGTGGCCGTCTGGCGAGCCACCGCGTGTCTCACCCACCGCTGAAGCCTCAACCGACCAGAGCGCTTGCGCTGGCGGGAGACCGGGAGGGTGGTCGATAAGGGAGTCGACCGATACGGGGTCGACGGTTGCCGCAGCAGGACGCCGCGGACACAGGCGCGAAAGTGCGTAGCCCCGCGGACGGGGAGCGCATCAACGTCGACTGGAGCCTCCTGGAGCCAGGCGGAGTCGTCGGCGACGAAGGTGAGAGCGCCGAGGCGGACCTCGTGTCCCTCAACCAAAACTCCAGCAGCCACCATGATGAAAGTACTCGGAAGAATCGCAACTTCTCCACAAAATCGCTAAAACACCGTGCCCCACAGTGGGCGCCAACTGTCGTGGTTCTAAGTCTGACAGTAGAGTGGGGGGTAGGTAAGGAGAGGCAAGGTCTTAGCTATGGAGAGGTTGTAAACACAAGGGATGTACGAGTTCAGGCCCTTCTCGGAGGAAGTAAAAGCCCTACGTCTCGGAGCCCGGAGGCGGTCGAGTGGATTATGCGTATATGAGTTACAGGGGTGCGAACCCTTCTACCTGTGGAGGGGGGTGGCTTATATAGAGTGCGCCAGGACCCAGCCCACCCACGTAATGAAGGGTTTAAGGTACATAAAGTCTGGGGCGTTACTGATAACGCCCCAAATAAAGGGTCTTAATTATCATAAAGTCTACTTAATTACAGACCGTTGCAGTACATAGCGCTTCTTGACCTTCTAGTGGTCGAGTGAGTCTTCGTGGTCGAGTCCTTCCAGTCAGTCGAGTGAGTTCCGTATCGGTCGACTGGAAGGTAATCTTTTCTAAGGGTGTCCTTGGGCAGGGTACTTAGATCAGGTCTGTGACCCTACCCTAGTTACATGACACCATCACAGTGCCCGGACGGTCATTTGCGATCAAGACGCCGCCGCGGCCGTCCTATTGTGTATGTTGACATAGGCAATGTGGTCTTTGGCATCTGCGAGGCAACGAAGTTTGGGAACGGGCCCGAAGCGAGTGATTTGGACGTGGTGGCAGCTGCAGTAAAGAGATGAGAATAAGCCGTCGATGGCAATGCGGACCGAGTTCTGGATGATGAACTGGTCTACATGGCCTGGCACGAAGTCAAACCAGCCACCCTTGGTGTCGTTGAGCATGAAGAAAACCACCGACGAATCGGTCCCGGCTTCGGGATGGCTGAAGCCTTGAAGGTTTAGAGCTCAAAATTGCAGTCGCAGAGGACATTGCGGTGAATTAAACTGAAGTAACATAAAGCGGTAAATGAAACTTAAGCAAATTAATTAATCCAGAGGGGCCACACAAAAGTTCTAGATTCCTATCAAGACTGTCAAGTGCCTATAGCACAGCCGACGATGCCATGAACAGAAAAACAATAGCACTGACAAGCGTGTTGATGCCCATCACTAAGTAGATACGGGCCATTGTACTATCTAGTGTGCTTCCCAATCTCCATGATCACCATTGGTGTGCAAAGGCATATGTCTTTGCTATCCTGAGACCTACCATTCCCAAATGATCTTCTAAAACACTTCTGAAAACTATAGTTGCTTCTTTTTTAGCACCATGCATTACCTTTGGCTCCCAGGGTCTCGCATTGATGCATGGTTCATTTTATAGCTGATTGATTCAGCCACCTCTATGTGGAAAGGATTGTGATTGATCTTAACAATGGTCAAGTTTTGAGCTATAAAGTTCTGATGTACTATCTGGTCTAAATTGTAGATCTGCCTCTTTAATTTGATTAATGAGAGCTACATTCACCCCTTTGTAAACAATTGTCTGTAGAGAGGATGGCAGCACACCCATGTTTGTTTTAGAGAATAGGCGATTGCCCGGCTTGAGCGAACTGAAGCCCTTAAAGCGTTATACAAGTTAGGTCCAAAATAAAAAGCAGAAAATAAATAAGTTGGATACAAGCCTCAAGAGGCCCTTGGCTCACGAGCCAATTACTAAAAAAGAGAAAACTACTAGCATAGTGCTTCGATGACCGATAGCGGCTCAGACATTAGGTAAGATGACACCTTCCTTTAATGCATGAGCATGTGACTGACAATTGTTCCAGAGTAAGTAAATCACCTCCACCTCCTGTGGTTTGTTCAATAGCCTCCATAGCTGTAAGAAGATAGCCAGTTTGTAAAGTGCATCAGCCGGGTGCTTTATAAGGGAACCTTCAATTAAGGCTTTGTTGCGAATTTGCCACAAAGACCACGATAAAGCAGTATACCCATGTGGATTCGCTTTTCATTACCCACAAAAGTTCCAAAAGAATAGCTACTCATTCAAGTTCAAAAAGAATAGTTAGCCACTAATGACTCATTTTGTAAATTTCCAAATCTGCCATATGCACTATATAATTATTAAACTAATTCACTAGTTGTTTCATCAACCAACACTTGAAGCTACCAGTGGCGTAAAGGGGAAAACACAATTCCTTTGCATGACTTGTTTGCACTCATTCTAAAAAAAATTAAGTCTCCTTTTACCATAGTATTAATTACAAGGTATAGTAGTACAATGATCATCTAGTAGGAACAACTTATGTTTACAATTTCTTGAACATAAAAAAAATCTAGTGACAGTATTTTAGGGCACCCTATATAACAGATCAAGTCCCTCTTAACCAATATTTGTGAAGTATCGATGTCCATCCTGTTCATCTTGTGCAGCTGGTTGGGCACTCATTTCCATGGCCCACATCCAAAATGATGGCGATGCCCTCGGCCATATGTTCGTTCCGTGGCAATGTCTTTACAAGTGAGAGACAAATACTTAGATGAGATCCTTACCTTGGTCATTGCCGGTGACGACACTGTCCTAGTCCTAGGATGTCGTTCCCCTTGTTGGACGCGTCGTCGTGGAGCCCCTTCACCTCCTTTAGGCATTTGAATCTAGTGCTCTCCGGGTGAAAACCTATGCTTCGGCTTTGGGTGAAGCGGACGGCGGCGACGTTCACGTCACATCCTTCTTGGGGGTGTCGCCTTGGAGGTCCATTGCTACGCCTTGCGTCGATGGTTGGCATGGTCTGACATCTTCGCCATCGGCCTGGAGGGTTCGCGGCCTCGGGGCCGGTGTGGTGGCTGGGGCGGCGGCTCTGGATAAATTTTTTGCGTTGTGGAGCGTCGGATCTGGTCATTAGGGTGGCAGAGTCGTTGGCTCGTCGGGTTCGTGGCCTTGGGGTCGGAGTGGAAGTCGGAGCCGCGGCTCCGGAGAGCGCCTTCGTTTGCAGGGTGTCATTTCTGGTCATCGGGGTGACAGAGTCGTCGGCTCGTTTGGGACACAGCCTCGGGGCTGGTGTGTGCGTTATTGAGGTTTGTATGTCGGTGCGGCGGCTCCGGGTCGTGTTGTAGGGTGTCGATTCCGGTCGCTTGGGCGACGAAGTTGTCCGCTCTATTGGGGCGCAGCCTCGGGGCTGGTGTGGATGTGCAACATATGTATCTGATTTCGGCCAGTTTTCCTTATTAACTGGTGAATTATCTTCTTCTATATGAAAAGGCAGAACTCCTGCAGTTGCTCGAAAAACAAATTATATGTGATCAAGGTCCATTGTAAAGAGAGGGGGGTAGGTGATGTCTTAGTTCCAGATCCCTCTCTATGTATGTTGAAGAGGAGATACATGTTGAACAGGGGCTCAGCTTCAACACTCAGAATTTGTCCTACAATAAATGCCATTGCCGATTATTTGCAGCATGCACAATCTCTTTCATCACCATTAGTTACTGAAACAGATTTTGGATAAAGGAAGAAATATCATATGTACAATGGCATACATGTTCACCATCCCGAGACCTATCATTCTCAAACGATCCTAAAGAAACTATATATATTTTTGCCATCTTGCATTTGCTTTGGCTCCCAGGTAATTGCAACAATGCATAGGCCACTTTTATAGCTAACGGCTCCAACCACCTCTATATGGACATGGTTGTGATCGATGGTCAGTTATAGTGCTATAAAAGTTCTCATGTGTTGTCTGCTCTAAATTTTAGAACTTTTTTTAGAAAAGGAGGAAGACCCCCCGCCTTTGCATCTGGATGATGCATGCAGCCCCTTTATTAATTATTCACATAAGGCCTTACAAAGTAATAAAACAGTAAGACTAAAGTTACCCTCTAGGCAACATATGTCGCCACTCCTATCCAGTTGATGAACGGATGTTGACAGTCTGGACCTAATACCAAACAGACCTCACAGCCAAACCTAACATCTAAGACCTGAGGCCCCAACCAGGACGCCTGCCAGGTATGGGCACCAACCGGTCCGGCGCACACTCAGAGTCCGCCACCGCCACCTGCCACCAATCCATCTTCAGGGTTGTACTGCTGCATCGACCTTGCCCGGTCTAGATGCCGTCGACACCACCACGACACCAGACAACGTCACCCTCCCATGCGAGTCCATCATCGCACATCAGATGCCTAATCTCCAGGGCTCCATGCCATCGAGATCCGTCACCATCAATGTGTATGATGAAGCACCGCTCCATCAAAGATGTCATCCACTGGTCCCTCGAGCCCGCGTACACCTCCAAGAAAGACGCCCCAAAGGGGGAAACGACACAATCGCGCCGCCGTCTTCTGATCTATCGATCAAGGATTTCCCCCAGAGGTAGCAGATAGTAGTCTAGAACAATTTTAGACCTACCTCATTTGTTTGATTAATGATCTATGATTCGCCTCACAGAACAATTGTTTGCAGAGAGTTTGGAACCAGACCCGTGTCGTTAATTAACTTACAGTTACCCGCTAAAGTTACAAACAATGGGCAGCCACTAAAGACCTACTTTGTTGAAGTTCTAAATCTGGCATGTGCACTCCGTTTAGTAGACTGATACGCAACAATCCCTTACCTAAGAATAGTCAAGTCTCTCTTACCACAGTGTTGATCATCCAGTATGCAAGTGTCATGTTTAAAATTTCTTTATATGTATATTTGGGGCATTGTCACTACAAGAAATATGTCAACTAGTGACCTTCTGTCAGTGACCCTGGAAGAATTGGTCATAGATCTATGACCATTTGAGACCAATTGGTCAAAAGCTGTTCGGGGGGCTCCAAACCCTAAACCATTGCGACCATTTTGGTCAGAAAGGTCGTAATTTCCTTACATGAAATGGTCATAAAGCAAACAACGCTAGTCCACTGCCTTATTTCTAGTTGTTAACGACCAATATAGATGGTCATAGCCTTGTAAATTATGGTGGGTTGTGATGACTAGGCGCCATCTCATCAGTTTTGCCTATGTGTCATGTCCATGTGTCAATTTTTGCCCTAGGTTGTGAAGCAACCTATATTTCTGTTATTCCGAAAATTCCCAAACAATTCTCATAAATTGTTTGGATCATATCTTCATCAAATATGTCAAAAACCTTCCTTGCCTAGTTCAAAAATAATTCAAAAATATTCATTTTCCTATTCTGTTCATAGCAGCACTTTGTGAAGGAAGTACCACTTTGGCATGTCCAAATAGTATCTATTTTCTACAGTGCTTTCCTATGCCCAAATAATCATCGTACACCAAATTCCAGCTCAATGCATTCATTAGTTTGAGCCCAGCTTCAACATTCGTATTTATGTCCAATGTGGTACTTTGCAAAGCAAGTACCACCTAGGCTCCTCCTTTTGAGCTGAAAATTTGTGAAGACGGTCTTCTTAGTAACTGATCATCCTCAGCTGAAACTCATGCCCATTAGCCATGTACATTTCCCGTACCGCTAATCAAACACTTGGCTGCTAATTCATGTTTGAGCATCGATCGGTCTTCTCGTGAGAATCTTACGTTGTAATTTTCTTCCTAGCACCTACCTGGGGAGTGCCCAACCCACTAGACATGCCTAGGCCGCCCAGAACACATGTCAACACGAGTTTACGCGCTCTAGAGTTGGGGCCCTCGGCCACCGCCCAAACCTCGACGTATCGCCACCAAACCATGTATTTATGATTAAATTGGTACTTATGTAACTAAAAATGATTTTTGGAAAAAAATAAATAGCATACTATGAGGCAGCTGCAATTCAAATTTGACCCGCTTCCAGCTGAATCGGCGGAAATTTTTTCTTTTTCACGAGAGGTGGATCAAAACTTTTTACACCCAACCATTTTGCCAATTGTGCATTAAATATGTCCTAGTATTTTATAAAATTAATTTGGTCCAATCTTGCAACAATTATTTGGGAGGTCCTTCACAAAAAAAACTCCTTTTGGGCACTCGAAAAATGGAAAATGGTTTTTCGTCCAATGAAAATGAAAACTTCCTTAGGCAACATTGTTTGCCATTCCAATATGCACCCTTGTGCACAATATGAGATCATTTGAACAAACTATGCCATGAATGTGGCCATAAGATTGATCATTTGGCTTCAAAGCTATTGATCTCCATACGTGATAGCTCGTTTCTGAGAACACTTTTTTAAAATAATTGCCGTATTACAAGTTTTTTATTTTTCCTGTGAACTTGGCCACATATAATGACACAATGCGAAGGTTTTCCAATTTTTTGATTTGTTTTTGAATTTTTTATGCCCGTTTCAAAATGCGGTCAAAACAGCGGGAATGACCGTTCGTAGCTAGTGGTTGAATCTTGGAAAATTTCTGATGTTTCTCTGATTAGATAGATACTTATGTACCTAGAAATGATTTTTGGAAAAATTCAAGAGCAAACTATGAGGCAGCTGCAGTTCAAATTTGACCTGCTTCCTGCTGAATCGGCGAAAATTTGTCTTTTTCACCAGAGTTGGATGAAAACTTTTTACACCCAACCTTTTAGTCAATTGTGCATTAAATATGTCCTAGAATTTTATAAAAATTATTTGGTCCAATTTTGCAACAATTATTTGGTAGGTCCTTCACAAAAAAAAAATCTCATTTCGGGCACTCGGAAAATGAAAAATGCTTTTTTCATCCAAAGAAAATGAAAACTTCCTTAGGCAACATTGTTTGCCATTCCAAGATGCAGCCTTGTGCAGAATATGATATCATTTGAACAAACTATGCCATGAATGTGGCCATAAGATTGATCATTTGGCTTGAAAGCCATGAATCTTCACGCATGATAGCTAATTTCTGAGAACACTTTTTTAAAATAATTGCCGTATTACAAGTTTATTATTTTTCCTGGAAACTTGGTCATATATAATGACACAATGCGAAGGTTTTCCAATTTTATGATTTTTTTTGAATTTTTTATGCCCGTTTCAAATGCGATCAAAACAGGAGGAATGACCGTTCCTAGCTAGTGGTTGAATCTTGGAAATTTTTTGGAGTTTCTATGATTAAATAGATACTTATGTACCTAGAAATGATTTTTGGAAAAAATAAAGAGCAAACTATGAGGCAGCTGCAGTTCAAATCTGACCTGCTTCCTCGTGATTCGGCGAAAATTTGTCTTTTTCACCAGAGGTGGATCAAAACTTTTGACACCCAACCTTTTAGTCAATTGCGCATGAAATATGTCCTAGTATTTTATTAAAATGATTTGGTCTAATTTTGCAACAATTATTTGGTAGGTCCTTCACAAAAAAACCTCATTTCGGGCACTCGGAAAATGAAAAATGCTTTTTTCATCCAAAGAAAATGAAAACTTCCTTAGGCAACATTGTTTGCCATTCCAAGATGCACCCTTGTGCACAATATGAGATCATTTGAACAAACTATGCCATGAATGTGGCCACAAGATTGATCATTTGGCTTGAAAGCCATGAATCTTCACGCATGATAGCTCATTTCTGAGAACACTTTTTTAAAATAATTGCCGTATTAAAAGTTTATTATATTTACTGGAAACTTGGTCATATATAATGACACAATGCGAAGGTTTTCCAATTTTATGAATTTTTTTGAATTTTTTATGGCCGTTTCAAAATGCAGTCAAAACGGCGGGAATAACCGTTCCTAGCTAGTGGTTGAGTCTTGGAAATTTTTTGGTGTTACTTTGATTAAATAGAGGCTTATGTACCTAGAAATTATTTTTGGAAAAAATAAATAGCAAACTATGAGGCAACTGAAGTTCAAATTTGACCTGCTTCCTACTGAATCGGCGGAAATTTGTCTTTTTCACCAGAGGTGGATCAAAACTTTTGACACCCAACCTTTTAGTCAATTGTGCATTAAATATTTCCTAGTATTTTATAAAAATGATTTGGTTCAATTTTGCAACAATTATTTGGTAGGTTCTTCACAAAAAAACCTCATTTCGAGCACTCGGAAAATGAAAAATGCTTTTTTCATCCAAAGAAAATGAAAAATTCCTTAGGCAATATTGTTTGCCATTCCAAGATGCACCCTTGTGCACAATATGAGATCATTTGAACAAACTATGCCATGAATGTGGACATAAGATTGATCATTTGGCTTGAAAGCCATGGATCTTCACGCATGGTAGCTCATTTCTGAGAACACTTTTTTAAGATAATTGTCGTATTACAAGTTTATTATTTTTCCTGGAAACTTGGTCATATATAATGACACAATGCGAAGGTTTTCCAATTTTATGATTTTTTTTTGAATTTTTTATGCCCGTTTCAAAATGCGGTTAAAACGGCGGGAATGACCGTTCCTAACTAGTGGTTGAATCTTGGAAATTTTTTGCTGTTTCTCTGATTAAATAGATACTTATGTACCTAGAAATGATTTTTGGGAAAAATAAAGAACAAACTATGAGGCAGCTGCAGTTCAAATTTGACCTACTTCCTACTGAATCGGCGAAAATTTGTCTTTTTCACCAGAGGTGGATCAAAACTTTTGACACCCAACCTTTTTGTCAATTGTGCATTAAATATGTCCTAGTATTTTATAAAAATGATTTGGTCTAATTTTGCAACAATTATTTGGTAGGTCCTTCACAACAAAATCTTATTTTGGGCACTCGAAAAATGATAAATGCTTTTTTCGTCCAAAGAAAATGAAAACTTCCTTAGGCAACATTGTTTGCCATTCGAATATGCACCCTTGTGCACAATATGAGATCATTTGAACAAATATATTGCAGATCCTTAAAAAAATCATTTTTGGCACAAGACAAATTATTTTTAGTCAGCCATGACCAATTTAGATGGTCATAACGTCGTACTGCATTCTGATTGGTCCATGGACGTATCACGCGGATCATGCATCAAACACCGTCGGATGCTCACGGATCCAACTGCAGTCCTCAACCCTTCCACACCAACCCTGAAACCCTAGATAGTCATTTTGCATCCACCCTCCCCCCCGCCTCCTTTCTTTCCACATCTCTATCGATCCCCTTCCAGATCCCCCGTCTCCTCGCCCGATGGAGAGAGAGAGCTTGCCTCCTCCCTTCCAGATCCATCACCGCCGTCACCTCCCTCCGACGGAGCTCGCCGCCGTTCCCCACGCCTTGCTCCTCTCGCCCCTCCCCTTCCAAACTCCCCACAGCGACGTCCGACGGCCTCACCGCGGTGCAAAATCTCCCACCATCGCGAAGCCAGCGAGGATGTTCCCGTGCCGGCGGCTAGTGTCACCGCCGCTGCCGCGGGCGCTCACCGACGCGGTGGCTGCCATGGCCATCGACGTTGCTGCATGGCCAAGGAGAGGTGGGTGCGGATGGTGGTGAAGCAGATCCAGCGGGAGCTGGCGGACATGCTGACCCGCGACCCCGTCATGAAGCGCGCCATCCTCCCCAAGGCCCCCCAGGTGTTGGGGAACGTTGCAGAAAATTAAAATTTTTCCTATGGTTTCACCAAGATCCATCTATGAGTTCATCTAAGCAACGAGTCAAGGGAGTGAGTTTGCATCTACATACCACTTGTAGATCGCGTGCGGAAGCTTGCAAGGGGATGGTGATGATGGAGTCGTACTCGATGTGATTCAGATCACCGATGTCCAAGTGCTGAACGGACAGCACCTCTGCGTTCAACACACGTACGGGATGGGAGACGTCTCCTCCTTCTTGATCTAGCAAGGGGGAAGGAGAGGTTGAGGAAGATCGCTCCAACGGCAGCACGACGGCGCGGTGGTGTTTGTGCAGCAGTACTCCGACAGAGCTTCGCAAGCGCGTAACGGAGGAGGAGATGTGTTGGGGAGGGGAGGGGCTGCGCCTTGGAGATGGGTACAGCAGCCCTCCCCTCACCCCTCTATTTATAGGGGAAGGGGCAAGGGGGCCCGACCCCTCTAGATGGGATCTAGAGGGGGGGCGGCGGCCAGGGAGGGGGGACTTGCCCCCCAAGCAAGGGGGGCGCCCCCCTTAGGGTTTCCCCCCAACCCTAGGCGCATGGGCCCAAGGTGGGGGGCACGCCCAGCCCTCCAGGGGCTGGCTCCCTCCCCTTTGTGTCCCATGTGGCCCTCCGGGAGGGGTGGCCCCTCCCGGTGGACCCCCGGAACCTCTCCGGTGGCCCCGGTACAATACCGATAAGCCCCCGAAACTTTCCGGTGTCCGTAGAACAACTTCCCATATATAGAACGTCACCTCCGGACCATTCCGGAACTCCTCGTGACGTCCGGGATCTCATCCAGGACTCCGAACAACATCCGGACGTCACATACTAGCCCCCGAAACTTGTCCCGATGGCCGAAACAGCACTTCCTATATATAATTCTTTAACTCCGGACCATTCCGGAACTCCTCGTGACGTCCGGGATCTCATCTGGGACTCCGAACAACATTTGGGTTTCTGCATATACATATCTTCATAACCCTAGCGTCACCGAACCTTAAGTGTGTAGACCCTACGGGTTCGGGAGACATGTAGACATGACCGAGACCACTCTCCGGTCAATAATCAACAGCGGGACCTGGATACCCATGTTGGCTCCCACATGCTCCTCGATGATTTCATCGGTTGAACCCTGTATACAATTCCCTTTGTCAATCGGTACGTTACTTGCCCGAGACTCGATCGTCGGTATCCCAATACCTTGTTCAGTCTCGTAACCGGCAAGTCACTTTACTCGTACCGTAATGCATGATCCCGTGGCCAACACCTTGGTCACCTTGAGCTCATTATGATGATGCATTACTGAGTGGGCCCAGAGATACCTCTCCATCATACGGAGTGACAAATCCCAGTCTCGATCCGTGTCAACCCAACAGACACTTTTGGAGATACCTGTAGTGCACCTTTATAGTCACCCAGTTACGTTGTGATGTTTGATACACCCAAAGCACTCCTACGGTATCTGGGAGTTACACGATCTCATGGTCGAACGAAGAGATACTTGACATTGGAAAAGCTCTAGCAAACGAACTACACGATCTTTGTGCTATGCTCAGGATTGGGTCTTGTCCATCACATCATTCTCCTAATGATGTGATCCCGTTATCAACGACATCCAATGTCCATAGCCAGGAAACCATGACTATCTGTTGATCACAACGAGCTAGTCAACTAGGGGCTTACTAGGGACATATTGTGGTCTATGTATTCACACGTGTATTACGATTTCCGGATAATACAGTTATAGCATGAATAAAAGACAATTATCATGAACAATGAAATATAATAATACTTTCATTATTGCCTCTAGGGCATATTTCCAACAGTCTCCCACTTGCACTAGAGTCACCAATCTAGTTACATTGTGATGAATCGAACTGTTGGAAATATGCCCTAGAGGCAATAATAAAAGCATTATTATTATATTTCCTTGTTCATGATAATTTTCTTTATTCATGCTATAATTGTGTTATCCGGAAATCGTAATACATGTGTGAATAACAGACACCAACATGTCCCTAGTAAGCCTCTAGTTGACTAGCTCGTTGATCAATAGATAGTCATGGTTTCCTGACTATGGACATTGGATGTCATTGATAACGGGATCACATCATTAGGAGAATGATGTGATGGACAAGACCCAATCCTAAACATAGCACAAGATCGTATAGTTCGTATGCTAGAGTTTTCCAATGTCAAAGTATCTTTTCCTTAGACCATGAGATCGTGTAACTCCCGGATACCGTAGGAGTGCTTTGGGTATACCAAACGTCACAACGTAACTGGGTGACTATAAAGGTAGACTACGGGTATCTCCGAAAGTGTCTGTTGGGTTGACATGGATCAAGACTGGGATTTGTCACTCCGTATGACGGAGAGGTATCACTGGGCCCACTCGGTAGTGCATCGTCATAATGAGCTCAAAGTGACCAAGTGTGTGGTCACGGGATCATGCATTACGGTACGAGTAAAGTGACTTGCCGGTAACGAGATTGAATGAGGTATTGGGATACCGACGATTGAATCTCGGGCAAGTAACATATCGATTGACAAAGGGAATTGCATACGGGGTTGATTGAATCCTCGACATCGTGGTTCATCCGATGAGATCATCGTGAAGCATGTGGGAGCCAACATAGGTATCCAGATCCCGCTGTTGGTTATTGACCGGAGAGCGATCTCGGTCATGTCTACATGTCTCCCGAACCCGTAGGGTCTACACACTTAAGGTTCGGTGACGCTAGGGTTATGAAGATATGTATATGCAGAAACCCAAATGTTGTTCGGAGTCCCGGATGAGATCCCGGACGTCACGAGGAGTTCCGGAATGGTCCGGAGGTAAAGAATTATATATAGGAAGTACTGTTTCGGCCATCGGGACAAGTTTCGGGGTTATCGGTATTGTACCGGGACCACCGGAGGGGTCCCGGGGGCCCACCGGGTGGGGCCACCTGTCCCGGGGGGCCACATGGGCTGTAGGGGGTGCGCCTTGGCCTTCATGGGCCAAGGGCACCAGCCCCACTAGGCCCATGCGCCTAGGGTTTCCAAGGGGGAGGAGTCCAAGTGGTGGAAGGCACCTCTGGGTGCCTTGGGGGGGAGGGAATCCTCCCCCTGGCCGCCGCACCTAGGAGATCAGATCTCCTAGGCTGCGCACCACCCCCCATTGGCCCTCCTATATATAGTGGGGGAGAGGAGGGACTTGATACACCAGCCCCTGGCGCCTCCCTCTCTCCCCGTTACGTCTCTCCCTCGTAGTATTGGTGAAGCCCTGCTGCTGTGACACCCTGCATCCACCACCACACCGTCGTGCTGCTGGATCTTCATCAACCTCTCCTTCCCCCTTGCTGGATCAAGAAGGAGGAGACGTCTCCCGTCCCGTACGTGTGTTGAACGCGGAGGTGCCGTCCGTTCGACACTTGGTCATCGGTGATTTGGATCACGTCGAGTACGACTACATCATCACCGTTCTTTTGAACGCTTCCGTGCGCGATCTACAAAGGTATGTAGATGCATCCAATGACTCGTTGCTAGATGAACTCCTAGATGATCTTGGTGAAACGAGTAGGAAAATTTTTGTTTTCTGCAACGTTCCCCAACAGTGGCATCATGAGCTAGGTCTATGCGTAGTTCTTCTTGCGCGAGTAGAACACAATTAGTTGTGGGCGTGGATTTGTCAACTTTCTTGCCGTTACTAGTCTTTTCTTGCTTCAGCGGTATTGTGGGATGAAGCGGCCCGGACCAACCTTACACGTACGCTTACGTGAGACCGGTTCCACCGACTAACATGCACTAGTTGCATAAGGTGGCTGGCGGGTGTCTGTCTCTCCTACTTTAGTTGGAGCGGATTCGATGAACAGGGTCCTTATGAAGGGTAAATAGAAGTTGACAAATCACATTGTGGCTTTAACGTAGGTAAGAAGACGTTCTTGCTAGAACCCTAATTCAGCCACGTAAAACATGCAACAACAATTAGAGGACGTCTAACTTGTTTTTGCAGCAAGTGGTTTGTGATATGATATGGCCAAAGTTGTGATGAATGATGAATGATCTATATGTGATGTATGAGATGTTCATGCTATTGTAATAGGAATCACGACTTGCATGTCGATGAGTATGACAACCGGCAGGAGCCATAGGAGTTGTCTTTATTCTTTTATATGACCTGCGCGTCATTGAGAAACGCCATGTAAATTACTTTACTTTATTGCTAAACGCGTTAGCCACAGTAGTAGAAGTAATAGTTGGCGAGCAACTTCATGGAGACACGATGATGGAGATCATGATGATGGAGATCATGGTGTCAAGCTGGTGACAAGATGATCATGGAACCCCCAAGATGGAGATCAAAGGAGCTATGTGATATTGGCCATATCATGTCACGTTTATTATTTGATTGCATGTGATGTTTATCATGTTTTGCATCTTGTTTACTTAGAACGACGGTAGTAAATAAGATGATCCCTAATACTAATTTCAAGAAGTGTTCCCCCTAACTGTGGACCGTTGCGATAGTTCGCTGTTTCAAAACACCACGTGATGATCGGGTGTTTTATTCAGACGTTCACATACAACGGGTGTAAGACAGATTTACACATGCAAACACTTAGGTTGACTTGACGAGCCTAGCATGTACAGACATGGCCTCGGAACACAGAAGGCCGAAAGGTCGAGCATGAGTCGTATAGAAGATACGATCAACATGAAGATGTTCACCGATGTTGACTAGTCCGTCTCACGTGATGATCGGACACGGTCTAGTTAACTCGGATCATGTAATACTTAGATGACTAGAGGGATGTCTAATCTAAGTGGGAGTTCATTAATAATTTGATTAGTTGAACTTAATTATCATGAACTTAGTCTAATTATTTTACAATATGTCTTGTAGATCAAATGGCCAACGTAGTCCTCAACTTCAACGCGTTCCTAGAGAAAACTAAGCTGAAAGACGATGGCAGCAACTATACGGACTGGGTCCGGAACCTGAGGATCATCCTGATAGCTGCCAAGAAAGATTATGTCCTACAAGCACCGCTTGGTGACGCACCCGTTCTCCCTGCAGAACAAGATGTTATGAACGCTTGGCAGGAACGTACCGATGACTACTCCCTCGTTCAGTGCGGCATGCTTTACAGTTTAGAGCCGGGGCTCCAAAAGCGTTTTGAGAGACACGGAGCATATGAGATATTCGAAGAGCTGAAAATGGTTTTCCAAGCTCATGCCCGGGTCGAGAGATATCAAGTCTCCGACAAGTTCTTCAGTTGTAAGATGGAGGAAAACAGTTCTGTCAGTGAGCACATACTCACTATGTCTGGGTTGCATAACCGCTTGACTCAGCTGGGAGTTAATCTCCCGGATGATGCGGTCATTGACAGAATCCTCCAGTCGCTTCCACCAAGCTACAAGAGCTCTGTGATGAACTTCAATATGCAGGGGATGGAAAAGACCATTCCTGAAGTATTTGCAATGCTCAAATCAGCAGAGGTAGAAGTCAAGAAGGAACATCAAGTGTTGATGGTCAATAAAACCACTAAGTTCAAGAAAGGCAAGGGTAAAAAGAACTTCAAGAAGGACGGCAAGGAGGTTGTCGCGCCCGGCAAGCAAGCTGCCGGGAAGAAGCCAAAGAATGGACCCAGGCCCGAGACTGAATGCTTTTATTGCAAGGGAAGCGGTCACTGGAAGCGGAACTGCCCTAAGTACTTAGCGGATAAGAAGACCGGCAAAACAAAAGGTATATGTGGTATACATGTAATTGATGTGTACCTTACTAGTGCCCGTAGTAGCTCCTGGGTATTTGATACCGGTGCAGTTGCTCACATTTGTAACTCAAAGCAGGGGCTGCGGAATAAGCGGAAACTGGCAAAGGACGAGGTGACGATGCGCGTCGGGAATGGTTCCAAGGTAAATGTGATCGCCGTCGGCACGCTGCCTCTGCATCTCCCTTCGGGATTAGTTTTAAACCTTAATAATTGTTATTTAGTGCCAGCTTTGAGCATGAACATTGTATCGGGATCTCGTTTAATTCGAGATGGCTACTCATTTAAATTCGAGAATAATGGTTGTTCTATTTATATGAGAGATATGTTTTATGGTCATGCTCCTATGGTGAATGGTTTATTCTTTATGAATCTCGAACGTGATGCTACACATGTTCACAATGTGAGTACCAAAAGAAGTAAGGTTGATAATGATAGTCCCACATACTTGTGGCACTGCCGCCTTGGTCACATAGGTGTCAAACGCATGAAGAAGCTCCATGCAGATGGACTTTTAGAGTCTCTTGATTATGAATCATTTGACACGTGCGAACCATGCCTCATGGGTAAGATGACCAAGACTCCGTTCTCAGGAACAATGGAGCGAGCAACCAACTTATTCGAAATCATACATACTGATGTGTGCGGTCCAATGAGTGTTGAGGCTCGCGGTGGCTATCGTTATGTTCTCACCCTCACTGATGATTTAAGTAGGTATGGGTATATCTACTTAATGAAACACAAGTCTGAAACCTTTGAAAAGTTCAAGGAATTTCAGAGTGAGGTTGAAAATCAACGTGACAGGAAAATCAAGTTTCTACGATCAGATCGTGGAGGAGAATACTTGAGTCATGAATTTGGTACACACTTAAGAAAATGTGGAATAGTTTCACAACTCACGCCGCCTGGAACACCTCAGCGTAATGGTGTGTCCGAACGTCGTAATCGCACTCTATTAGATATGGTGCGATCTATGATGTCTCTTACCGATTTACCGCTATCTTTTGGGGGCTATGCTTTAGAGACTGCCGCATTCACTTTAAATAGGGCTCCGTCGAAATCCGTTGAGACGACACCGTATGAATTATGGTTTGGGAAGAAACCTAAGCTGTCGTTTCTAAAAGTTTGGGGATGCGATGCTTATGTCAAGAAACTTCAACCTGAAAAGCTCGAACCCAAGTCGGAAAAATGCGTCTTCATAGGATACCCAAAGGAAACTATTGGGTACACCTTCTACCTCAGATCCGAAGGCAAGATCTTTGTTGCCAAGAATGGGTCCTTTCTAGAGAAAGAGTTTCTCTCGAAAGAAGTAAGTGGGAGGAAAGTAGAGCTTGATGAAGTATTACCTCTTGAACCGGAAAATGGCGCAACTCAAGAAAATGTTCCTGAGGTGCCTGCACCGACTAGAGAGGAAGTTAATGATAATGATCAAGATAGTTCTGATCAAGCCCCTACTGAAATTCGAAGGTCCACAAGGACACGTTCCGCACCAGAGTGGTACGGCAACCCTGTCTTGGAAATCATGTTGTTAGACAACAGTGAACCTTCAAACTACGAAGAAGTGATGGCGGGCCCGGATTCCGACAAATGGCTAGAAGCCATGAAATCCGAGATAGGATCCATGTATGAGAATGAAGTATGGACTTTGACTGACTTGCCCGTAGAACGGCGAGCCATAGAAAATAAATGGATCTTTAAGAGGAAGACAGACGCGGATGGTAATGTGACCATCTATAAAGCTCGGCTTGTCGCTAAGGGTTATAGACAAGTTCAAGGGGTTGACTACGATGAAACTCTCTCACCGGTAGCGAAGCTGAAGTCCGTCCGAATCATGTTAGCAATTGCCGCATTCTACGATTATGAAATATGGCAAATGGACGTCAAAACGGCATTCCTTAATGGTTTCCTCAAGGAAGAATTGTATATGATGCAGCCGGAAGGTTTTGTCGATCCTAAGAATGCTGACAAGGTGTGCAAGCTCCAACGCTCGATTTATGGGCTGGTGCAAGCATCTCGGAGTTGGAACATTCGCTTTGATGAGATGATCAAAGCGTTTGGGTTTACGCAGACTTATGGAGAAGCCTGCGTTTACAAGAAAAGTGAGTGGGAGCTCTGTAGCATTTCTCATACTATATGTAGATGACATACTTTTGATGGGAAATGATATAGAACTCTTGGACAGCATCAAGGCCTATTTGAATAAGAGTTTTTCAATGAAGGACCTTGGAGAAGCTGCTTATATATTAGGCATCAAAATCTATAGAGATAGATCGAGACGCCTCATAGGTCTTTCACAAAGCACATACCTTGATAAGATATTGAAGAAGTTCAATATGGATCAATCCAAGAAGGGGTTCTTGCCTGTGTTACAAGGTATGAAATTGAGCTCAGCTCAATGTCCGACCACGGCAGAAGATATAGAAGAGATGAGCGTCATCCCCTATGCATCAGCCATAGGTTCTATTATGTATGCCATGCTGTGTACCAGACCTGATGTAAACCTTGCCGTAAGTTTGGTAGGAAGGTACCAAAGTAATCCCGGCAAGGAACACTGGACAGCGGTCAAGAATATCCTGAAGTACCTGAAAAGGACTAAGGAAATGTTTCTCGTTTATGGAGGTGACGAAGAGCTCGTCGTAAAGGGTTACGTCGACGCTAGCTTCGACACAGATCTGGATGACTCTAAGTCACAAACCGGATACGTGTATATTTTGAATGGTGGGGCAGTAAGCTGGTGCAGTTGCAAGCAAAGCGTCGTGGCGGGATCTACATGTGAAGCGGAGTACATGGCGGCCTCGGAGGCAGCACATGAAGCAATATGGGTGAAGGAGTTCATCACCGACCTAGGAGTCATACCCAATGCGTCGGGGCCGATCAAGCTCTTCTGTGACAACACTGGAGCTATTGCACTTGCCAAGGAGCCCAGGTTTCACAAGAAGACAAGGCACATCAAGCGTCGCTTCAACTCCATTCGTGAAAATGTTCAAGATGGAGACATAGAGATTTGTAAAATACATACGGACCTGAATGTAGCAGATCCGTTGACTAAACCTCTCCCTAGAGCAAAACATGATCAACACCAGAATTCCATGGGTGTTCGATTCATCACAATGTAACTAGATTATTGACTCTAGTGCAAGTGGGAGACTGTTGGAAATATGCCCTAGAGGCAATAATAAAAGCATTATTATTATATTTCCTTGTTCATGATAATTGTCTTTATTCATGCTATAATTGTGTTATCCGGAAATCGTAATACATGTGTGAATAACAGACACCAACATGTCCCTAGTAAGCCTCTAGTTGACTAGCTCATTGATCAATAGATAGTCATGGTTTCCTGACTATGGACGTTGGATGTCATTGATAACGGGATCACATCATTAGGAGAATGATGTGATGGACAAGACCCAATCCTAAACATAGCACAAGATCGTATAGTTCGTATGCTAGAGTTTTCCAATGTCAAAGTATCTTTTCCTTAGACCATGAGATCGTGTAACTCCCGGATACCGTAGGAGTGCTTTGGGTATACCAAACGTCACAACGTAACTGGGTGACTATAAAGGTAGACTACGGGTATCTCTGAAAGTGTCTGTTGGGTTGACATGGATCAAGACTGGGATTTGTCACTCCGTATGACGGAGAGGTATCACTGGGCCCACTCGGTAGTGCATCATCATAATGAGCTCAAAGTGACCAAGTGTCTGGTTACGGGATCATGCATTACGGTACGAGTAAAGTGACTTGCCGGTAACGAGATTGAACGAGGTATTGGGATACCGACGATCGAATCTCGGGCAAGTAACATATCGATTGACAAAGGGAATTGCATACGGGGTTGATTGAATCCTTGACATCGTGGTTCATCCGATGAGATCATTGTGGAGCATGTGGGAGCCAACATGGGTATCCAGATCCCGCTGTTGGTTATTGACCGGAGAGCGATCTCGGTCATGTCTACATGTCTCCCGAACCCGTAGGGTCTACACACTTAAGGTTCGGTGACGCTAGGGTTATGAAGATATGTATATGTAGAAACCCAAATGTTGTTCGGAGTCCCAGATGAGATCCCGGACGTCACGAGGAGTTCCGGAATGGTCCGGAGTTAAAGAATTATATATAGGAAGTGCTGTTTCGGCCATCGGGACAAGTTTCGGGGTTATCGGTATTGTACCGGGACCACCGGAGGGGTCCCGGGGGCCCACCGGGTGGGGCCACCTGTCCCGGGGGGCCACATGGGCTGTAGGGGGTGCGCCTTGGCCTTCATGGGCCAAGGGCACCAGCCCCACTAGGCCCATAAGCCTAGGGTTTCCATGGGGGAGGAGTCCAAGTGGTGGAAGGCACCTTTGGGTGCCTTGGGGGGGAGGGAATCCTCCCCCTGGCCGCCGCACCTAGGAGATCAGATCTCCTAGGCTGCGCACCACCCCCCATTGGCCCTCCTATATATAGTGGGGGAGAGGAGGGACTTGATACACCAGCCCCTGGCGCCTCCCTCTCTCCCCGTTACGTCTCTCCCTCGTAGTATTGGCGAAGCCCTGCTGCTGTGACACCCTGCATCCACCACCACGCCGTCGTGCTGCTGGATCTTCATCAACCTCTCCTTCCCCCTTGCTGGATCAAGAAGGAGGAGACGTCTCCCGTCCCGTACGTGTGTTGAACACGGAGGTGCCATCCGTTCGGCGCTTGGTCATCGGTGATTTGGATCACGTCGAGTACGACTACATCATCACCGTTCTTTTGAACGCTTCCGTGCGCGATCTACAAAGGTATGTAGATGCATCCAATGACTCATTGCTAGATGAACTCCTAGATGATCTTGGTGAAACGAGTAGGAAATTTTTTGTTTTCTGCAACGTTCCCCAACACGAACACCCATAGAGTTCTGGTGTTGATCATGTTTTGCTCGCGAGAGAGGTTTAGTCAATGGATCTGCGACATTCAGATCCGTATGTACTTTGCAAATTTCTATGTCTCCATCTTGAACATTTTCATGGATGGAATTGAAACGACGCTTGATGTGCCTGGTCTTCTTGAGAAACCTGGGCTCCTTGGCAAGGGCAATAGCTCCAGTGTTGTCACAGAAGAGTTTGATTGGCCCCGACGCATTGGGTATGACTCCTAGGTCGGTGATGAACTCCTTCACCCAAATCGCTTCATGCGCTGCCTCCAAGGCTGCCATGTACTCCTCTTCACACGTAGATCCCGCCACGACGCTCTGCTTGCAGCTGTACCAGCTTACTGCTCCACCATTCAACATATACACGTATCCGGTTTGTGACTTAGAGTCATCTAGATCTGAGTCGAAGCTAGCGTCGACGTAACCCTTTACGACGAGCTCTTCGTCTCCTCCATAAACGAGAAACATGTCCTTTGTCCTTTTCAGGTACTTCAGGATATTCTTGACCGCTGTCCAGTGTTCCTTGCCGGGATTACTTTGGTATCTTGCTACCAAACTTACGGCAAGGTTTACATCAGGTCTGGTACACAGCATGGCATACATAATAGATCCTATGGCTGAAGCATAGGGGATGACACTCATCTCTTCTTTATCTTTTGCCGTGGTCGGTGACTGAGCCGAGCTCAATCTCACACCTTGTAACATAGGCAAGAACCCTTTCTTGGACTGATCCATTTCGAACCTTTTCAAAATCTTATCAAGGTATGTGCTTTGTGAAAGACCTATGAGGTGTCTCGATCTATCTCTATAGATCTTGATGCCTAATATATAAGCAGCTTCTCCAAGGTCCTTCATTGAAAAACACTTATTCAAGTAGGCCTTAATGCTGTCCAGAAGTTTTATATCATTTCCCATCAAGAGTATGTCATCTACATATATATGAGAAATGCTACAGAGCTCCCACTCACTTTCTTGTAAATGCAGGCTTCTCCATAAGTCTGCATAAACCCAAACCCTTTGATCATCTCACCAAAGCGAATGTTCCAACTCCGAGATGCTTGCACCAGTCCATAAATGGATCGCTGGAGCTTGCATACTTTGTTAGCGTTCTTAGGATCGACAAAACCTTCCGGCTGCATCATATACAGCTCTTCCTTAAGATGTCCGTTAAGGAATGTTGTTTTGACATCCATCTGCCATATCTCATAATCATAGTATGCGGCAATTGCTAACATGATTCGGACGGACTTCAACTTCTCTACGGGAGAGAATGTCTCGTCGTAGTCAATCCCTTGAACTTGTCGATAACCCTTAGCGACAAGTCGAGCTTTATAGATGGTAACATTACCATCCGCGTCCGTCTTCTTCTTAAAAATCCATTTGTTTTCTATCGCTCACCGATCATCGGGCAAGTCTGTCAAAGTCCATACTTTGTTTTCTTACATGGATTCTATCTCGGATTTCATGGCCTCAAGCCATTTGTTGGAATCTGGGCCCGCCATTGCTTCTTCATAGTTCGAAGGTTCACCGTTGTCTAACAACATGATTTCCAGGACAGGGTTGCCGTACCACTCTGGTGCGGAACGTGTCCTTGTGGACCTACGAAGTTCAGTAGCAACTTGATCCGAAGTACCTTGATCATTATCATTGTTTTCCTCCTCAGTTGGTGTGGACATCACAGGAACGGTTTCCTGCGCTGCACCACTTTCCCGTTCGAGAGGTAGTACTTCATCGAGTTCTACTTTCCTCCCACTTACTTCTTTCGAGAGAAACTCTTTTTCCAGAAAGCATGCGTTCTTGGCAACAAAGATCTTGCCCTCGGATCTTAAGTAGAAGGTATACCCGACATTTTCCTTAGGGTATCCTATGAATACACATTTTTCCGACTTGGGTTCGAGCTTTTCAGGTTGAAGTTTCTTGACATAAGCATCGCATCCCCAAACTTTTAGAAACAACAGCTTAGGTTTCTTCCCAAACCATAATTCATACGGTGTCATCTCAACGGATTTAGACGGTGCCCTATTTAAAGTGAATGTAGCTCTCTCTAGAGCGTATCCCCAAAATGATAGCGGTAAATCGGTAAGAGACATCATAGACCGCACCATATCTAATAGAGGGCGATTACGATGTTCGGACACACCGTTACGCTGAGGTGTTCCAGGCGGCGTGAGTTGTGAAACGATTCCACATTTCCTTAAGTGTGTACCAAATTCGTGACTTAAGTATTCTCCTCCACGATCTGATCGTAGGAACTTTATCTTTCGGTCACGTTGATTCTCTACCTCACTCTGAAATTCCTTGAACTTTTCAAAGGTCTTAGACTTGTGTTTCATTAAGTAGACATACCCATATCTACTCAAGTCATCAGTGAGAGTGAGAACATAACAATATCCTCTACGAGCCTCAACACTCATTGGACCGCACACATCGGTATGTATGATTTCTAACAAGTTGGTTGCTCGCTCCATTGTTCCGGAGAACGGAGTCTTGGTCATTTTGCCCATGAGGCATGGTTCGCATGTGTCAAACGATTCATAATCAAGAGACTCTAAAAGTCCATCAGCATGGAGCTTCTTCATGCGCTTGACACCAATGTGACCAAGGCGGCGGTGCCACAAGTATGTGGGACTATCGTTATCAACTTTACATCTTTTAGCATCCACACTATGAGCATGTGTAATATTACGCTCGAGATTCATTAAGAATAAACCATTGACCATCGGAGCATGACCATAAAACATATCTCTCATATAAATCGAACAACCATTATTCTCAGACTTAAATGAGTAGCCATCTCGTATTAAACGAGATCCAGATACAATGTTCATGCTCAAACTTGGCACTAAATAACAATTATTAAGGTTCAAAACAAATCCCGTGGGTAAATGTAGAGGCAGCGTGCCGACGGCGATCACATTGACACTGGAACCATTCCCGACGCGCATCGTCACCTCGTCCTTCGCCAGTCTCCGTTTATTCCGCAGCTCCTGCTGTGAGTTACAAATATGAGCAACGGCACCGGTATCAAATACCCAGGAGTTACTACGAGTACTGGTAAGGTACACATCAATTACATGTATATCAAATATACCTTTGGTGTTGCCGGCCTTCTTATCCGCTAAGTATTTGGGGTAGTTCCGCTTCCAGTGACCCTTCCCTTTGCAATAAAAGCACTCAGTCTCAGGCTTGGGTCCATTCTTTGACTTCTTCCCGGTAACTGGCTTACCGGGCGCGGCAACATCCTTGCCGTCCTTCTTGAAGTTCTTCTTGCCCTTGCCCTTCTTGAACTTAGTGGTCTTATTGACCATCAACACTTGATGTTCTTTCTTGATTTCAGCCTCTGCTGACTTCAGCATTGAGAACACTTCAGGAATGGTCTTCACCATCCCCTGCATGTTGTAGTTCATCACAAAGCTCTTGTAGCTTGGTGGGAGCGACTGGAGGATTCTGTCAATGACCGCCTCATTTGGGAGGTTAATGTTCAGCTGGGTCATACGGTTGTGCAACCCAGACATCTTGAGGATGTGCTCACTGACAGAACTGTTTTCCTCCATCTTACAACTATAGAACTTGTCGGAGACATCATATCTCTCGACCCGGGCATGAGCTTGGAAAACTAGTTTCAGCTCTTCGAACATCTCATATGCTCCGTGATGCTCAAAACGCTTTTGGAGCCCCGGTTCTAAGCTGTAAAGCATGCTGCACTGAACGAGGGAGTAATCATCAGCACGAGTTTGCCAAGCATTCATAACGTCTTGGTTCTCTGGGACGGGAGCGTCACCTAGCGGTCCTTCTAGGACATATTGCTTCCTGGCAGCTATGAGGATAATCCTCAGGTTCCGGACCCAGTCCGTATAGTTGCTGCCATCATCTTTCAGCTTGGTTTTCTCTAGGAACGTGTTGAAGTTCATGTTGACATGAGCGTTGGCCATTTGATCTACAAGACATATTTGCAAAGGTTTTAGACTAAGTTCATGATAATTAAGTTCTAATCAAATTATGAACTCCCACTCAAATTAGACATCCCTCTAGTCATCTAAGTGTTACACGATCCGAGTCGACTAGCCCGTGTCAGATCATCACGTGAGACGGACTAGTCATCGTCGGTGAACATCTTCATGTTGATCGTATCTTCCATACGATTCGTGTTCGACCTTTCGGTCTCCGTGTTCCGAGGCCATGTCTGTACATGCTAGGCTCGTCAAGTTAACCCTAAGTGTTTTTGCTGTGTAAAACTGTCTTACACCCGTTGTATGTGAACGTAAGAATCCATCACACCTGATCATCACGTGGTGCTTAGAAGCGACGAACTGTAGCAACGGTGCACAGTTAGGGGAGAACACTTCTTGAAATTGTTTTAAGGGATCATCTTATTTACTACCGTCGTCCTAAGTAAACAAGATGCACAAACATAATAAACATCACATGCAATTATATAGTTGTGACATGATATGGCCAATATCGTATAGCTCCATTGATCTCCATCTTCGGGGCTCCATGATCATCTTGTCACCGGCTTGACACCATGATCTCCATCATCATGATCTCCATCATCGTGTCTTCATGAAGTTGTCATGCCAACGACTACTTCTACTTCTATGGCTAACGCGTTTAGCAATAAAGTAAAGTAGTTTACATGGCGTTCTTCAATGACACGCAGGTCATACAAAAAATAAAGACAACTCCTATGGCTCCTGCCGGTTGTCATACTCATCGACATGCAAGTCGTGAATCCTATTACAAGAACATGATCTCATACATCACAATTCATCATTCATCACAACTTCTGGCCATATCACATCACATGATCAATCGCTGCAAAAACAAGTTAGACGTCCTCTAATTGTTGTTGCATCTTTTACGTGGCTGCAATTGGGTTCTAGCAAGAACGTTTTCTTACCTACGAATAACCACAACGTGATTTTGTCAACTTCTATTTACCCTTCATAAGGACCCTTTTCATCGAATCCGCTTCAACTAAAGTGGGAGAGACAGACACCCGCCAGCCACCTTATGCAACTAGTGCATGTCAATCGGTGGAACCGGTCTCATGTAAGCGTACGTGTAAGGTTGGTCCGGGCCGCTTCATCCCACAATACCGCTGAAGCAAGAAAATACTAGTAGTGGCAAGCAAGTTGACAAGATCCACGCCCACAACAAAATTGTGTTCTACTCGTGCATTAGAGAACTACGCATAGACCTAGCTCATGATGCCACTGTTGGGGAATGTTGCAGAAAATTAAATTTTTTCCTACGGTTTCACCAAGATCCATCTATGAGTTCATCTAAGCAACGAGTCAAGGGAGTGAGTTTGCATCTACATACCACTTGTAGATCGCGTGCGGAAGCTTGCAAGGGGATGGTGATGATGGAGTCGTACTCGACGTGATTCAGATCACCGATGTCCAAGTGCTGAACGGACAGCACCTCCGCGTTCAACACACATACGGGATGGGAGACGTCTCCTCCTTCTTGATCCAGCAAGGGGGAAGGAGAGGTTGAGGAAGATCGCTCAAACAGCAGCACGACGGCGTGGTGGTGTTGGTGCAGCAGTACTTCGACAGAGCTTCGCAAGCGCGTAACGGAGGAGGAGATGTGTTGGGGAGGGGAGGGGCTGCGCCTTGGAGATGGGTACAGCAGCCCTCCCCTCACCCCTCTATTTATAGGGGAAGGGGCAAGGGGGGCCGACACCTCTAGATGGGATCTAGAGGGGGGCGGCGGCCAGGGAGGGGGGACTTGCCCCCCAAGCAAGGGGGGCGACCCCCTTAGGATTTCCCCCCCCAACCCTAGGCGCATGGGCCCAAGGTGGGGGGCGCACCCAGCCGTCCAGGGGCTGGCTCCCTCCCCTTTGCGGCCCATGTGGCCCTTCGGGAGCGGTGGCCCCTCCCGGTGGTCCCCCGGAACCTCTCCGGTGGCCCCAGTACAATACCGATAAGCCCCCGAAACTTTCCGGTGTCCGTAGAACAACTTCCCATATATAAAACTTCACCTCCGGACCATTCCGGAACTCCTCGTGACGTCCGGGATCTCATCCTAGACTCCGAACAACATTCAGTAGTCACATACTAGTCTTCCTAATAACCCTAGTGTCACCGAACCTTAAGTGTGTAGACCCTACGGGTTCGGGAGACATGCAGACATGACCGAGACCACTCTCCGGTCAATAACCAACAGCGGGATCTGGATACCCATGTTGGCTCCCACATGCTCCTCGATGATTTCATCGGTTGAACCACGATGTCGAGGATTCGATCAAACCCTGTATACAATTCCCTTTGTCAATCGGTACGTTACTTGCCCGAGACTCGATCGTCGGTATCCCAATACCTTGTTCAGTCTCGTTACCAGCAAGTCACTTTACTCGTACCGTAATGCATGATCCCGTGGCCAACACCTTGGTCACCTTGAGCTCATTATGATGATGCATTACTGAGTGGGCCCAGAGATACCTCTCCATCATACGGAGTGACAAATCCTAGTCTCGATCCGTGTCAACCCAACAGACACTTTCGGAGATACCTGTAGTGCACCTTTATAGTCACCCGGTTACGTTGTGACGTTTGATACACCCAAAGCACTCCTACGGTATCCGGGAGTTACACGATCTCATGGTCGAAGGAAGAGATACTTGACATTGGCAAAGCTCTAGAAAACGAACTACATGATCTTTGTGCTATGCTTAGGATTGGGTCTTGTCCATCACATCATTCTCCTAATGATGTGATCCCGTTATCAACGACATCCAATGTTCATAGCCAGGAAACCATGACTATCTGTTGATCACAACGAGCTAGTCAACTAGAGGCTTACTAGGGACATATTGTGGTCTATGTATTCACACGTGTATTACGATTTCCGGATAATACAGTTATAGCATGAATAAAAGACAATTATCATGAACAATGAAATATAATAATACTTTTATTATTGCCTCTAGGGCATATTTCCAACACCAGGGTCATGGTGGAGCCCTTCGCCACGGAGTTCCTCGGTGCCGACAGGGTGGTAGGCACGGAGCTGGAGGCGGGCAAGTCCGGCAAGGCAGTGTGCGCCGAATGCCATGGGCGCCAGTCGGGAGCTGCAGGGCGAGATCGACCGCGTGCTCAAGAAGCTGGAGGAGGGCGTCGACGTCTTCGACAACATCTAGAAAAAGGTCCCCCTCCTCTTCCCCTTCTCCCCCACCCCCGATTCTCAGGATTTTGCACAATTTCTCATGATTCTCCGGGGTCTCGGCCAGGTCTACGACACCGAGAATGCGAACCAGAAGGAGAAGTTCGAGGCGTACCTCAAGAAGGAGATCAAGAAGGTGCAGCACTACCGCGAACAGATCAAGACCTGGATCCAGTCCAGCGAGATCACGGACAAGAAGGTGACCGACCCCCTTCCTTTCACCTCTTTCTCTATGTAGTAGTAGTATGTATGTTGCCTGGATGGATGGAACTGCCCGTGCAGCTACTGCTGCTTCCTCCTTCCTTCATGAGAATTATCTACTGCCACGCTCTTCTCTTCAGTCAACTGTTTAGTCTAGATGCGGCTTCAGTGCAAGTTATCTGTCGGAAATATGTCTCTACAGGTGTCTGGGGGAGGTTAAGTGGCTAATTCCAGTTCTCAGTGCTTCTGTATTTCGTCTTTGACATTGATATTCTTGCTCGATTTTGGTTGTACGCCGTACTAGTATTTTTCTAGGTGCATTGCCAATGCACTTCTCTTCTGAATTGAAATTTGATATCATGATTGTCTGGAACACGAAATCATGCTTGACTGCCTGATGGGACTCCGCACATGATGGTATTTTATTTAAGTGGTAATAAGAATAACAGCCAACACTTTTTCCTCTCTAAAAGAACCAAAATGAATGAAGTTGATTTTAAAACAATTGTGAACTTGAGCGGTAGGTAGTAAGAGGCGAAGAATTTAGATGATGGGTTTTAAACGGATTTAGTTGGGAGATCTTGTGGTCTGATAATGTCTGGAATGGAGCTCTAGAGGTCTTCGTTTGATCTTCTGATCTGAATGTGAGTAAATGTTATTTATTGAACTGATTTTATCTTGTGTTTGAACTTTTAGATTAAGCTGTGGAGCCCATAGCTGTCAGAAGGTGTTCTGATCAAGGCATTGACTTCATTTAGAAAGATGTTCGGTGAAATAAAATCTGTATGGATATCCAACAGAGTTTAGGAGTTTCTAGGCCCCTGAAGTTCTTACTGACCTTAGACCAAACCTGCCTTTAGAAAGACAGGCTTAACCATCCTCCTCTACCACCGGAGCTGGAGGAGGAGGTTTAACCATCCAAACCTTCTCACATTTCATTTTTTACACCGAGGTATAGGCAAAGCAGCTTTTTATTTCCATTGATGGTCTGCAGATATACTGCAAAGTACACTTGACATAGGTAGTTTTAATCATCAGAATGCATCTCTCTTTCCACTATTTCAGTAAGAATTGCAAAGTTTACTTTCTATTTGTTTGTTCCATGGAGTATTTCCTTAGCTGATCTTGAACTCATGATGATCTTATTTGCAGGACAAGTAGGAGTGTGTGCTGAAGGCCAATGGCAATCTGGAAAAGCAAGTTCAGTCCTTGGAGGTACTGCTGCAACTCCTCAGCTTAAATTCATCATACTTATCTAGTTTATCGAAAAAAATCACTCATCTAGTTAGTTATCTTGCAAGGAATGCCTGCCAAGTTAAATCTGAGTAATCATATTCTACTCTCCTGGTTGAATTGTTGTCTCCACATTGTTGTTGATCCTGCTGAAGCCATTGCTGTGAATCTGTCTTCAGGAGAAGTACACCAGCGCGACACGGGCGAATGGCAAGAAGGAGGAGGTTCTGTTCCTCAAGGTAAATCTGAATTTAAACCAATCTCGCGCAGTGCCACTATGCATCTGCATTTCGTGATGAGTTAATCATGTGCCTGATATGGAGCTGACACTGAATGTGTTGTGCAGGAGAAGTATGAGGATGTGCTTGAGAGGAACACCAGGCTGGAGCAGCAGGTGGCTGCTCTGTCCACTTCTTTCGTGTCTCTCAAGGTACAACAAAACCTGCCTTCTAGGCCCCTGAAGTGGCTAAACCTCCTCCTCTACCACCAATCAGCTAGCAGATTAACTAATCCGTGAGTGGTATCCTCTACACCCATGTTCTGCTGTAGCTTCTAGTATGTGTTTATCTACAAAATCTGTATGGTCAAAATCTGTTGTTATTGTGGATAGCAATCTGTTACTGAATTTACTTTATTTGTATGTATGGTCATCTACAGATGCATATCTTGTAGAAAAATATATTGTTACACAAATTGTAACAAGGATTTTGCAACTTTAAGCAGTGTTTAAACTTTACACCCAGAGCTACTTGGAAGAACTCAAACTATTCTGCTGCTAGTGTTTGTTTACAGAGAGCCTGCTTATCTTAGCGAGTCTTTGCTGCACCCTTGGTTGTCGAGCTAGCAAGAAATATATTTCAGGCGCACACCTTGGTTGCCATTTCTCGATCTGTGGAGTCGCCCAACCGTATTTTAATCTCTTCCTCCAACGAATGAATGAGGTCGGAGGGATACACCCATATTTTAATCTCTATCTGTGTGTACTCTCCCTTATCTGCTTGCCTACTTGGCTGCACTCTTGTTACGGCTCCATTCATATCTGTGTGTACACTTGAAATTTGGTATGTACTTTCTTTGTATGGTCTGGTCATCTACACATGCATCTGTTGTAGACAAATACTATATTGTTACGTTTCACATGCATCTACACATTCATCTGTTGTAACACCAAGTTTGGTCTATTAACGTGGCGTTGATTTTGTGCTGCAGATTTGGAAGCTGGGAATATGGAAGAGACCTGGAGTATCTAGACTCTGATTGCCATTGTATATGTGTTATATGATAATGTAACACAATGATTCTGCTATTGTATCTTTGTTGTATGATGTATCAAACTGATTCTGGCTGTTATGTGAAGTCCTACGTGTGTTCTCTATCCGTTCCCATTTGAATGTTGGTGATTTATTTACTAGCAAATGGAAATTTAAGGAAAATGACCTTGACAATTGGGACCCATTTACTAGAAGAACCTGACAATTGGGACCCATCTGAATAGTGGACCCATCTTTAAAAAAAAGAAATACTTGAACTGCTCAGCCAAAATGGCCATGGCCCAAAAATAAAAAGGCTGCAATGTTGGGTTTGGCCCATGTAGCTGACAAAAATTGACAGAAATAAATATACTAAATGGGATGAATTGTTGGGCTCGGCCCATATAGACACAGAATTGGACCGGGCTGAATCTAATTTTTGACCTTTTCAATTGGTCGTAATATTGCCACGTCAGCTTGCCACGTCGGATCCGACGTGGCCTGGGCAGACAGGTAGTGACCACAACAAGACAGTAGGCATATTTTGGTCGTAAACGTCTACGACCTTCTCACAGAGAAGGTCGTTTATTTCAGTTTACGACCGTCAGCTTTTGACCTTCTATTTTTATCACAAAAAGGTCGCAAATGAAAAACAATGACCTTTTAATGACCAATAGTCAAGGTCACAAGTTAACATATTTCTTGTAGTGTGTGGACGGGGCGTCGACCCGTTGGCTGGGCAGCTGGGGTTGCTACCAGCGCACCCGAGTTCGAGTCCCAGCTCAAACGCGCGGTGCTCGCGGAGTTTCTCCTATAAAAGAATGCAAACGATGGTTTGCCCTTGGGTTGGTCTCATTTTTTTGTATATTTGGGGCATCTTACATAATATAACAACTGAAATGATGATCCCACTAATTTATTTTTCTGCACATGCAGCCTCTCACCACAGCATGCTTACCACCTCAGCGAAGAAACCATTACTTGGCCCACGTCATCTTTTGATGAGACGACATCATCTTGTTTCCTTATTCCACCACTAAAGGGAGGCATGTAGCACCACTTCTCTCGGTGTTCTGAAACTGAACATACGCCTTGCAGTCTATTTGACTTCAAAATTCACATTCGATCTGAGCTCCCCTTGCTCCCTAAACTTTGAGTATCAATGGGCAACATACTACACCACCTGACATGCATGGTTTGTGGTCTTCTACATATGCATTTGATAGTCAATATATAGATGCATTTCTAGCATTGCTTTGCATTTTAGGAATCACCGTTGTTGCTTCGCTCTGTCCCTGCAGCAAGAGTAGATGAGGAAAGAGAAGCTACTAGTGGGAGTAGAAGGCGGAGCATGGACTTCATCCGCCGCTGCTGCCACTGTGCATGTGTCCATTCCCCTATGCAATTGTGCGTGTACAGTGGCAGCCGTGCGGCATGTGCAGTGCATATACAGTGGCAGCTGCAGTGCTTGTTTTTCTCGTCGGGGCCCTTCACGCTTGTTTCCTCTGGATTTGTTGACTTCTCTTCTTTCAGAGATATCAAGGAAGGTCCTCTACAAAGGCATATACGTTCACCATCCCGACACCTACCATTCCCAAATGATCCTTAAAGATCTATATTGGTTTCTCCTTTTAGCACCTTGCATTTTGCTTTGGCTCCTAGGTAACTGAGCGATGCATAGGACATTTTATAGCCATCGATTTAGCATCCCCTTCCATTGAGATGGTTTGGTATCGATCTTAATGATGGTAAGTACAGAGCTATAATGGTTTCTTTTATATATTGCGTATTCTAGAGTCTAGCTTACACTATAGCCTCTTCAAAACAGCTTTTTACGGAAGACATTTTACAGTACATCAAGTCAATTTGGGTTGTTTATTTTTGTTGTTGGACGGCCCAGATAAGGCAATACTACATCAAATTTCTGGTAGTATGTTGGGTAGTTAGGGGCATTTTATGCAGTTCATTGTTATATCGATCTCAAACTTCTGGGGGACTTTGGGACGATCTGGTGGCATGCGTTGTCCCATTCAATGAATGGCCTGAGCTCTGGCCCGTCGAGCCACCTCTACACTGTGACCTCGATGATGCTCCACAATACTTTTCGGCATTATGCACGTATGAGGTAGCTCGATCAGTTTTTGTCAGGATGAGGAGACGACAAACGTACAGACCTAGTGTCTAAGCAGACATGAAGGTGAATGCTTTGTGAAGAGGCCAGCTAACATGTACCAAACAAATCGCTCCGGAAGACGGCCATCAACTAGCTAGGCCATCTAAAAAAATTGCGGGAAGGCGGCCAGCGCTGTGTCGAGCAATTCTTAGGGCAGGATCTGCGACTCACCCGCACCAAGCTACAGAGGTCTGTCCGTCCAAAAATACTAGCCATGAAAAATGAACTCCTTCTAGCGTTGTATGCATCGATCGGAGTAGACTTCAAACTCCACGAACGTGTTTAGCGGCAAGGCGGACGGAGAGCCGAGGGCATGTAGCGGCGCTCCCCGCATACGGCAACGCAGTGAGGGCTCGTGAAGATCAATTGACGACCGTGCAGCAACAGGAGGTGAGGTCGTGGGGCAGCCTAATAGGAAATTATCAAAGTGTCGTCGAGCCAGATTTTGAGATGAACCGCATTAACCGTTGGATCAATTTGCTAGCCAAGTCTTCACAATAAACAGCTTTTCTTTTGGAAAAGGAGGAAAACCCCCGGCCTCTGCATCAATCGATTCATCACAATGACAGCTGAGTGGCTGCAATTTCATGTGCCTATTGTCCGAGGCCCGGCCGTCAGCTCATGCACGTGGAAGCCCCCACCACAAGATTGGGTCATGCTGAACTTTGATGCTTCATTCATACAATCAGGATCAGGTGGCTGGGAATGTATTGCAAGGGACACAACTGGTGATGTTTTGTTTGCAGCTGCTGGCGTGTTCATGCATCAGTCTGTAGCGCTGCATGCAGAAGCTACCGCCCTCATGAAAGCAATTAGTTTGGTAGAAAGTTTTGGTATGGGCAAGGTCATTTTCAAGACTGATTGTCTACCACTAAAGCAAGCTATGGAGTCAAGTTCGGCAAATAGAAGTCAGCTTGGGAGCATTTTCCGGGAGTCCAAGTTTCAACTAAGATTAGATTTGATCATCGTGAATGTAATGTCCGTGATCATTTGCGAGCTCGGTATGGTTCAGGTTTGGCTATGGGTGATGATCGCGTGTGGATCACTAACCTACCCTCCGATGTACGTGCTGCTGCCGCCGGTGATCTTGCCGTATTCACTAGTTAATGGAATACATAATAAGAGTGACGCACATACATGTCATTTTATAGCCACTGGATGTAGCATTTACAATATGTAGACTGGTGGAGGATGGACTTCTCCACCGTGACGGACATCTCATAACAGCCCCAAACGCCCCGGCTGACCGGCACCCCTCATATGCGGCCAAATCTGGGACTGATATGGGGAGGTAAGGGCGCGCCCGCTACGTCGGATCCGGCACACGCTAGCCCACCCTGAGCGAACATATATTCGTCCTCATCCATTCTTCGGACCAAACCATTCCATTCCACTCCGCCTCCAAGCTCCTTTCTGGCGATCTCCGGTCTTCTCTGGCATGGCGGGCAGCGGATGCGAGTCCTACACCTCCCGATCTGTTGACTGAAAGATCTTCCCACGCGGCCTTGAGGAGGAGATGATTGTCCGCACTGCGCTCCACCGCTCTCGAGAGGAGTCCGCCCGACAGCGGTTAGACTCATTTGTGGAAGAGGAAAATGAAGGGCCTGGCTGGCCGCCGGACATGGACAGAGCTGGAACAATAAGGACGGTCGGCAGCGAAAGTTTCGACCAGTTTTAAGCTGCATGTAATTATATGAATTTGAGATTTCATAATTGATGTATCTATTTGTGAAAGAAACTTTTTAGAGGTATGGCCGGTTCAGCGGACAGGCGCGCCCGTGAAACATATAAGGTACCAGATTTGCCAAGTCGGGCTGTAGATGCTATAAGCATCAGCTATGGCAGCTAACCCAAAACAACCCCGTCACAAACAACAACGCCCTCAACCGCGACATGGTCGAAAAATTACCCTCTTCCAGCGCAATGCCGCTGAGGGAGTCCTGGACTAGGGGGTGTTCGGACAGCCGGACTATCAATGTCCGCCAGACTCCAAGACTACGAAGATACAAGATTAAAGACTCCGGCTCGTGTCCGGAAGGTACTTTACTTGGCGTGGAAGGCAAGCTTGGCGATACGGATACGTAGATCTCCTACTATTGTAACCGACTCTGTGTAACCCTAGCTCTCTCCGGTATCTATATAAACCGGAGGGCTTTAGTCCGTAGGACAACATACATTACAACAATCATACCATAGGCTAGCTTCTAGGGTTTAGCCTCCTTGATCTCGTGGTAGATCTACTCTTGTACTACCCATATCATCAATATTAATCAAGCAGGAGTAGGGTTTTACCTCCATCGAGAGGGCCCGAACCTGGGTAAAAAACATCGTGTCCCTTGTCTCCTGTTACCATCCGCCTAGACGCACAGTTCGGGACCCCCTACCCGAGATCCACCGGTTTTGACACCGACATTGGTGCTTTCATTGAGAGTTCCTCTGTGTCGTCACCAATAGGCTTGATGGCATCCTCAACCTGCAACGCTGTCCTGGGTGACACTTTCCTCCCCGGACAGATCTTTGTATTCGGCGGCTTCGCACTGCGGGCCAATTCACTTGGCCATCTGGAGCAGATCGAAAGCTACGCCCCTGGCCGTCAGGTCAGATTTGGAAGCTTAAACTTCACGACCGATGTCCGAGGAGATTTGATCCTCGATGGACTCGAGCCACTGCCAAGCGCGCCGCACTGTGATGATGGGCATGATCTAGATCTGCCGCCGAACAGTGCTTTGGTGGCCGCACACGAATCCGCTCCGGCCATTAGCCCGGAGCCGATCGCCCAGATCGAGGGCTGGTGGATAGACGCCGCCCCGGGGGCTTCAACATCCACGGCGATGGAGCCGAACACCAATCTTGTCCCCTGCGAAACTCGTGATTCCGAGGCGCCGGACTCCGAACCTCCCGCGCCCCTACCAATCGATCCAGATTGGGCGCCGGTTATGGAATTCACCGCCGCGGACACCTTTCAATGCTCGCCTTTCGGTGATATCTTAAATTCACTAAAGCATCTCTCGTTATCAGGAGAGTCCTGGCCGGATTATGGCCAGGATGGTTGGGATGCGGACGATGAAGAAATTCAGAGCCCACCCACCACCCACTTTGTAGCCACTGTCGACGATTTAACCGACATGCTAGACTACGACTCCGAAGACATCGACGCTACGGAAGACGATGCCGGAGACGAACAGGAACCAGCGCCCACAGGGCACTGGAAGGCCACCTCGTCATATGACGTATACATGGTGGATACCCCAAAAGACGAGGACGACGAAGGAACAGCGGAGGCAGATTCCTTAAAGAAACAGCCCAAGCGCCGGCGTCAGCGGCGCCGCTCTAAATCTCGCCACAGCAAAAACGGAGATTCCGGCACAGGAGATAATAACACTCCAGAGAGTGCCAAAGACAATCCCCTCCCGCAAGACTCAGCGCAGGAGGATGCAGAAGCAAGCCCTCATGAGGGGGCGGCAGATGAAGAGGTTGAGGATCATGATTATATGCCTCCCTCCGAAGACGAAGCAAGCCTCAACAATTACGAATTCGTCGTACCCGAGGATCCCGTTGAACAAGAGCGCTCCAAGCGCAGGCTTATCGCCACAGCAAACAGCTTAAAGAAAAAGCAGCAGCAGCTTCAAGCTGATCAGGACCTGTTGGCCGATCGATGGACCGAGGTCCTCGCGGCCGAAGAGTATAAACTCGAACGTCCCTCCAAAAGTTACCCAAAACGCAAGCTGCTCCCCCGATTAGAGGAGGAAGCATACATACATCCATCACCAGCGCACGATATGGCTGACCGACCACCCCGTGGTCGTGACAGAGAGGCATCCAGGCCCCCAGCCAAGACCATACCCCGGCATCGCTCCAAAAGTACGAAGCCAAGAGGGAACGCGCCGGACTTGCGAGACATATTGGAGGACAAAGCAAGGCAATCCAGATCCATCTATGGATCACGTGGGCACCCTACGACCCATGACGAATACCGTCGTGCCGGATACAATAACCCCGGCCGGGCCGAACACAGCAGACAGCGCTCTCTCGAGCTGCGTCGCGATATTGCTCAATACAGGGGCGCCGCACACCCGTTATGCTTCACTGACGAAGTAATGGATCATCAGATCCCCGAAGGGTTTAAACCCGTAAACATTGAATCTTATGATAGCACAACAGACCCTGCGGTGTGGATCGAAGACTATCTTCTCCACATCCATATGGCCCGCGGTGACGATCTCCACGCCATAAAATACCTCCCACTCAAGCTTAGAGGACCAGCTCGGCATTGGCTTAACAGCTTGCCCGCAGAGTCAATTGGGTGTTGGAAGGACCTGGAGGCCGCATTCCTTGACAACTTCAAAGGCACATATGTGCGACCACCAGACGCCGATGACCTCAACCACATCATTCAGCAGCCAGACGAATCGGCCAAGCAATTCTGGACACGGTTCTTGACAAAGAAAAATCAAATCGTTGATTGTCCGGACGCAGAGGCCCTTGCAGCCTTCAAACATAATATCCGGGACGAATGGCTAGCCCGGCACCTGGGGCAGGAAAAGCCGAAATCCATGGAAGCCCTCACATCGCTAATGACCTGCTTTTGTGCGGGAGAGGACAGATGGCTAGCCCGCAGCAACAATCTCTGTAAAAATTCTGGCAGTCCGGATACTAAGGACAACAACGGCAGGTCACGTCGAAACAAAAACAAGCGCCGAATTAACGGCGACGATAAGGAGGATACGGCGATCAATGCCGGATTCCGAGGCTCTAAACCCGGTCAACGGAAGAAGCCATTTAAAAGAACCATTCCGGGTCCGTCCAATTTGGACCGAATACTCGACCGCTCATGCCAGATACATGGCACCCCTGAAAAGCCAGCTAACCACACCAATAGAGATTGCTGGGTATTCAAGCAGGCCGGCAAGTTAATTGCCGAAAACAATGACAAGGGGCTAAACAACGACGACGAGGAAGAGACCCGGCTGCTGAACAACAGAGGACAGAAGGGTTTTCCCCCACAAGTACGGACGGTGAATATGATATATGCGACCCATATACCCAAGAGGGAGAGGAAACACGCACTAAGGGACGTCTATGCGATAGAGCCAGTCGCCCCAAAGTTCAACCCATGGTCCTCTTGTCCGATCACTTTCGATCGAAGAGACCATCCGACCAGCATACGCCATGGCGGATTCGCCGCATTGGTCTTAGACCCAATCGTCGATGGGTTTCACCTCACGAGAGTCCTGCTGGATGGCGGTAGTAGCCTGAACCTGCTTTATCAGGATACAGTGCGCAAAATGGGCATAGACCCATCAAGGATTAAACCTACAAAGACAACCTTTAAAGGTGTCATACCAGGAGTGGAAGCCAACTGTACAGGCTCAGTCACACTGGAAGTGGTCTTCGGATCCCTGGATAATTTCTGGAGCGAAGAGTTAGTCTTCGACATTGTCCCGTTTCGCAGCGGCTATCACGCTCTTCTCGGACGAACCGCGTTTGCCAAATTCAACGCGGTGCCGCACTATGCATACCTAAAGCTCAAGATGCCAGGCCCTCGTGGAGTCATCACGGTCAATGAAAATACGGAGCGCTCCCTCCGAACGGAGGAACATACAGCGGCTCTCGCGGCAGAAGTACAGAGCAGCCTTTTAAGGCAACTCTCGAGTCCGGCCGTTAAACGGCCGGATACAGCAAAGCGCGCCCGGAGCAATATCAACCAAGACCACCTGGCGCGATCAGAGCACGCGTAGCAATGCGGCCCCAACCCTCGCCCGCGTAGGATCGCAAGAATAACACTCAGCATACATCATTACGCTTTGGAGATACCATGGGCACAGGGGAGGGGGCACGATCACAACGGACCCAGAGTGCGGTTCGACCACACCAGGGGCTCGCAAATGTGCCTCTTTATTATTATTATTATTATTTTTCTTATTTTTTGTACACAGGACTCTGTTAACCAGAAGCCCTGTCCGGCGGTGAACCTGCCGAACTCATGATGCAATAGTCGGGGACTAAAGAAGGCCGCGTCGAACACTCAGGTGGTCTCAATTACGAGCATTAAATTCTATTATATACACCAAATCCGCAGCTCATCCCTGGAGGGGGACATGTTTATTTAGTCCAAATCCCTTGCTTACCGCACTATTTGTATCAGTCCGCTCTACTAGCAGACTTTTTCTTTCATTAATAATGCAGCACCCTTATAATCGCAATTGCATTACATTATATATATATATTCATTATATGACATTCTGGCACCCGTATATTTTTTGGTACGGCATAATACACCAGGGGCTTATGTCTCCCACTTTATGGTGTGATAAAGTCCGAACACTTTCACAAGTGCGGCACCCCGAACTTATAGCATTATATGAATCGGCTCCGAATCATGTCTTGGTCAATAGTTGGGTTTGCCCGGCTCCCATGTTTGGCTCCTTACGTTTCCGTTCCGTCGGCTAAGGTAGCACTGGGAGAACCACTGCGATTGCGCCCCGGTTGAGCCGGGTTAACGCCTCAGTGGAGAAAGCTAAAACTGACCGGCATGATAAGGCGAGAGACTGGTTGCTGTTCGAGAGGTTTTTTCGGGTCCTTAAAGACTCACACCGCTTCGAGCGAAGTTCCGGATTATGTCCGATGAAGGCGTGGATAGCGCCCCGGATTCGGTCTTCCAAATACCAGGGGCTTCGCCGAAATTTAAAATTATAGAATTCTATGGCTAAGTGAGAGTGTTCAAGCATTATAAGTCCGGTTGCCTTGTTCATCGTGTTGAGCGCCTCCCTAGATGGACCCAAATATGGGAACAAGAGTGCTCAAGTTTATCACCGAACACCCCAGCACTTGTGGCTTGGGGGCTGAAGCCAACGACTTGCCATCTCTCAGATTTTATAAACGGCCGCACAGAAGGTAATATTTTAAATGAAATAAGCGTTGCTCATGGCGCATATGAACGAAGTTTTCAGCGCACAGGATAAATACACAGCGAGTTCACTCAAAGATTACATTTCGGGAGGACTCATCTGCAATATTGCAGGCTCCCTTCAGGACAACATTATAATACTTCTCCGGCGTGCGATACTCCTTGCCCGGTGGCGGTGGGTCGTGAGAAGCTTCTCCGCATCCAATTTTCCCCATTGCACCTTTATGCGGGCAAGGGCCCGACGAGCACCTTCGATACAGGCGGAGCGCTTGACTACATCCAGCCTAGGGCATGCATCTACCAGCCGCCGCACGAGGCCAAAGTAGCTAGCAGGCATGGCCTGTCCAGGCCACAGCCGGACTATGAGGCCCTTCATGGCCTCCTCAGCTACTTTGTGGAGTTCGATCAGCTGCTTCAGATGGGCGCTTGGGGGCACCGGATGGCCGGCCTCAGTATACTGAGACCAGAAGACCTTCTCCGTCGAGCTCCCCTGATCGCCACGATAAAATGCGGCGGCATCAGCCGCACTACACGGCAGATCTACAAATGCCCCTGGAGAGCGCCGAATTCGGGTAAGTGTCCAGTAGTTCACATTAACATGCCTGCTTTGCATGAAAAACGCCTTACCCGCCGCTATCTTCTTTATGTCCTCAACCTCCTGAAGGGCCTTCTGGGCCTCGGCCTTGGCGGACTTGGCACTTTCGAGAGCCGAGGCAAGCTCGGACTCTCGAGTCTTGGAGTCACGCTCCAAACTCTCATGTTTTTCCATGAGAACCTGGAGCTCTTGCCGAACTTCCGCCACCCGCACCTCTTGCTTTTCTCGCTCAGCCCGTTCCATGGCCGCATTGCGTTCGGCCGCGGACACAGCATCCTTCAGGGTTGCCATCTCATTAGTGGCCCCTGCAATGCACATATTATCTTTGTTAATTTTTTGCAACCAAAATCCTTTTCTGTAAGGTACTTATTCAAAGAGGTGTTACTCACTTTCTTTTTCCTCGAGCTGCTTCTTTGCATGGCCGAGCTCTTGCTCGGACCGCTCGAGATTCTTTTTCAGCACGTCAACCTCCGCCGTTAGTGCGGTAGAGGTCAGCAGTGCAGCCTGCAAACCCATATTGACATATTTTAGGCAACCCTGCGTATATCTTGTTATAGATCCTTAGTCCGGCTTTTCTTTCCGAACACCGAACCAAGCATCAGGGGCTACTGTCTATGCGGTATTATATTACATAATTTTGACTTCTTACCTCAAAGCCTGTTAAAAGGCTACTGCAGGCTTCGGTCAGCCCACTTTTCGCGAGCTGAACCTTCTCAATCACCGCACTCATGATGGTGCGGTGTTCTTCCTCGATGGAAGTGCCTTTAAGCGCTTCCAGTAGGTTATCCGGCGCCTCCGGTTGGACGGAGGCCGCCGGCGTCACGGTCCTACCCTTCTTTCGAAGGGGCCTCTTGCCGGACTCTGGAACCACTGCGGGTTCCGATGTAGAGTCCGGCACGAAGTCCGGGGGGCTGCCTGACGGCGCCTCCGGAGCCTCCTCCTGATGGGTCCCTCTTTGGGATCCCACCTCGGCGTCCTCGTTGGCGCGTGGGGTGGAGGCAGTCGGGATGGAATTCACATCCGACGAGGCCAATGACCCGCTCGATGAGTCGGGGAGATCATCATTGGCCGGACTACGGACAGAATGCGGCGTTAGAAGGATACTTCGCGACATAAAAGAAATTACACAATCAAGGATCCGGATACTTACGTTCTTGCCGGACGCCTGGCCCTTGGATGCCGCTCATCCTCACCAACGCTGATGTTGGCGGAACTGTCCGGGGGGATAGTTCTCCCCCACTTGGACCCTTCGCCCCCCCCCTATGGGGGAAGCCTTCCTTTTCTTCTCTCCCTCCTTCGGGAGAGAGTACTCCTCCTCCTCGTCTTCGGGAGAGGAATCCTCGTCGTCGTCAGACGCCTGATTGCGGGAACTCTTTCGAGTCCCCGCGGCCACCTTCTTGGCCTTCTTCTCCGGCACCACGTGCGGTGCCGGAACCAGCAGCCTTGTTAAACGGGCGTTCGCTGGGTCTTCTGGCATGGGAGCCGGGCTGATGAGCAGCTTGGCCTTCTTCATCCATTCCTGTCAAAGGAAGAGGCAGAATGAAGCCTCACTAGAGTCAATCTAATTATCACAAGTGTCCCGTAATGGGGTTGAGTCACTTACCTCGTCAGTTGGATTCTGTGAGCTGAATTCGCGGTCTTTGGTCGCGGACATAGGGGCTTCGGCGCCCTTGAACAGCACCCTCCAGGCGCCTTCGTATGTTGTATCGAAGAGCCCGTTTAGCGCCTGGTGCTGTTCCGGATTGAACTCCCACAAATTAAATGCCCGTTCTTGGCATGGGAGGATCCGCCAGACGAGCATGACTTAGACCACGTCGACGAGCCTGAGCTTGTTGCTCACCATCTTCTTGATAGATGCTCGGAGTCCCGTCACCTCCACCGGATTCCCCCATTGCAAGCCCTTCTCTTTCCAGGAGGTGACCTGCGTGGGGATGCCTGATCTAAACTCGGGGGCCGCCTCCCATGTGGATTTGCGCGGCTCGGTGATATAGAACCACCCCGATTGCCACCCCTGGACGGAGTCCACGAAGGTCCCTTCTAGCCAAGGGACGTTGGGCAATTTGCCCAACATAGCACCTCCTCATTCCGCTTGCGTACCCTTCACAACCTTCGGCTTGACGTTAAAGGTCTTCAGCCACAGGCCGAAGTGGGGCCGGATGCAGAGAAAGGCCTCGCACACGACGATAAACGCCGAGATGTTGAGGATAAAGTTCGGCGCCAGATCGTGGAAATCTATGCCGTAGTAAAACATGAGACCCCGGAGAAATGGATGGAGCGGAAAGCCCAGTCCGCGGAGGAAGTGGGGAAGGAAGACGACCCTCTCATGAGGCCCGGGGGTAGGGATGAGCTGCCCCTCGTCGGGCAGCCGATGCGCGATATCGCCGGAAAGGTATCCGGCGCTGCGAAGTTTGGTGATGTCCTCCTCCTTAACGGTGGAGGCTAACCATTTGCCTCCCGCTCCAGTCATATTCGGAGAAGGTCGAGGTGAGATGCGCGAGTTCGGGCATTGGAGCTTGAATTCGCGGGGATGGATAAGCAAAGGAGGAAGAAGGCGTAGGTGAGAAGGTGAATCCTTATCCCTTATATATAGGCGGACAAAACTATGTGTCCCCCACCGGCCTGGTAAAACCCGCTTATCTCCCAAGCGTCACCGTTGATGGCGCGGTTGGGTTACCCACGCACGTATTGATGAGAATCCCGGAATAAGGGGAAAACGATCTCTGCTTCGATAAGACGTGCCGAGGAAACCGCTCTGCTAATGCTGAGGTGGTATAATGATTCAAACAAAGGCCTGGTGGCGGTGTGATGCCACGCCGCATAATACGTCAGCAGATTGAACTAAGTGTACATTTTATTCTCTCTACGGTGGAATGTGGAATTTATTTTGCAGAGCCGGACACTATCCTGGTGTTCATTATCTTCTCTGGATTATTCAAGGGAGGAACCCGCCTTGCAATGCCGAACATTATGCACGCCGGACTTATCGTCATTGAAGACTGGTTCAGGGGCTACTGAGGGAGTCCTGGACTAGGGGGTGTTCGGACAGCCGGACTATCAATGTCCGCCGGACTCTAAGACTACGAAGATACAAGATTGAAGACTCCGGCTCGTGTCCGGAAGGTACTTTACTTGGCGTGGAAGGCAAACTTGGCGATACGGATATGTAGATCTCCTACTATTGTAACCGACTCTGTGTAACCCTAGCCCTCTCCGGTATCTATATAAACCGGAGGGCTTTAGTCCGTAGGACAACATACATTACAACAATCATACCATAGGCTAGCTTCTAGGGTTTAGCCTCCTTGATCTCGTGGTAGATCTACTCTTGTACTACCCATATCATCAATATTAATCAAGCAGGAGTAGGGTTTTACCTCCATCGAAAGGGCCCGAAGCTGGGTAAAAAACATCGTGTCCCTTGTCTCCTGTTACCATCCGCCTAGACGCACAGTTCGGGACCCCCTACCCGAGATCCGCCGGTTTTGACACCGACAGCCGCCACCACCCGTATATGCTGCATTTTGTGTCACACATGAGTAGGCAGTCTCTTTTTCTTTTAAGAAAAGGAGGATGACCCCGGCCTCTTCATCTCGGCGATGCATGCAGCCATTCCAACTCGTTCTCACAACATGCTGCACGATTTTGTGTATAGGACTTGTCACAGGTTCCAACTCGATGCCTTCACATTTTTGTGAACTTGCAGGTGCTGCCCCCGTGGTCTTCTACAACACCACCTAGGTCTGAGTTACTGGCCTTCTGTTCGGTGTTTCCGGAACCATTCGTTGTTACTATATGTCATGCGTATCAAGTGTTTGCCAAATGTGTCAAACAAGTAGAACTTGGTGTACCATCGTTACAGCGTCAGCTTCTCTATCATCACCATAGATGAGTGGAATAGATTTTAACCGAAAAAAGGCTTTCGCCCCGTCTTATATATAAAACAACGATCAACAACAACCTGATACAACGCACGCCACCATAACACACGCACACACCCAAGACATGATACATATGTGCTGACCGCAGCAACTCCACATATGTTTCTGGAACAGATTTTAGAAATTAGAAAAGAGACCATGCAAAAAAGCACATGTGTTTGCCATCCTGAGACCTACCATTCCCAGAAGGTAAGAGGAAGAGACGCTTTTCTCAGTGATCTAGCAAGCTAGAGATCTCAGAAGAGAAAACTTGATACCAGGATGATCGAATGACATGAGATACTACTAATTTGCTATATATGCACCCAATACCAACGTCCACTCTTTTTAGCACCTTCATTTGCTTTAGTTCTCAGGGTAACGCAATGATGCATCTGCCATTTTATAGCCAATGGATTCGACCTTTCCTCTAGATGGGCATGGATGGGATCGATCTTAACCATGGTCAAGTTTGGAGCTATAAAGTTTTGATGTATTGTATTTGTATGTTCTAAATTTTAGACCTACCTCTTCATAGGTCAGGCCATGTGATATTAACTTTTTTTTTCTTTTGCATGGATGTGGCTTTAACTTTTAGTTAGCCACTAAAGTTCCAACAAAATAGGTGGACACAAATGTTTTTATCACTCTATATGTGTTTGTTCCTCCCCACCTTTGTCCCACAAGACGACAAGCTATCGTCCTCTTTCCGGCTCACGTCGCACCTCATTGCTTGGCAATTTGGCTGCCTTATGTTTTTTCTTGCTTCTATTTTTTTCCCCGGTAGGAACCGGAAGGGCTGGTTTTCCCAAATTTTGTATGTTCCGGCATTTTACCGGCCAAAAAAAATTGAAGCAAAATTTGAATTCAATTTTGTTTGTGTTCACAGTACACAATTACACTAAATTGCTGCTGTCCAAGTGGCTACTGCAGCTTGTCTCTTCCTGCAGGTCATGGATTTGAGGTATCTCTTCTGCATTTTGTTTTTCCTTTTGTTATATGCGGAGGGCAGCCCAAAAATAATTGATGATCAGATTCTGTATTTTTCAACAGTAACACTCTTTATGGGGACTTCGGGAGGCAGCAAAAATCCGTTAACCAGGCTGTTACCAAAAATCTCGACCAGAAAAGAAAATCCCTAGGTTGCGCTACTCCACTGTTGTCTACAGTTCAGATTGCTCCATCAATCATGTCCGGTAGTTTTCTTAGAACCTAATGAATCTCTATTAACTAGTACTACCGCGCGGACGCACAGGACGGTCCAATACAACCACGTACATTCTCGGCTGCAGCACAGTAGAATTGGGACATATATGTTATTTGACCCATTTCTGACTTCTAAATTCTAAAATATTAAAACGGTAACACTCTTTCTTGGGAGGCAGTTTAAAATCCGATAACTGGTGGTTACCAGAAATCTCGATCGGAAAAGAAAATCCCTGGGACACTTTATCATCATCTCCAGTTCAGATCACTCCAACAATCATGTGTAGTAGTTTTCTCTCAGCCTCATGAATTCACTATTCCCTCCGTCCAGGTGCATAAGTCACATTACGAGGAGATCCACAACCTAAGTGGCTAAAGATTGGGCGAGGCAAAAAAAAAAAAAATACTCCCTCCATCTAGGTGTATAAGTCACCTAAGGTGGAGCAGCGCGACCTAGGTGGCTGCGGATTGGAAGAGGCCAAAGAATCGGACCGAAAATTCTTCCAATCACCGCGCCTGTTTTTTCCTCCTAAACCAAATGGAGATTAGCAATGAATCCCTAATTAATAGGGCTGCCGTTTCAGCCAACCCATGCAGGCCCATTGACATGCATGCAAACTGGGGTCAATCTCTTCCCTAAGGCTGGTTGTAATGGGTAGTATCATAAGTTAGTATCATGCATATGATACTAGTGTATGATACTCCCTACCTAATGCATAGTATCATATGGTAGTATCATAGATGACTTTATTTATTGCCATGCATGACACATACTAGTGTAGCATTTATTATGATACGGTATCATGATATGATACTCAACCCTCTCTTACTTCATTTAATTCTATGCCACCTCATCAAAGTTGCCTAGTTGGCATGCATGATACTAACTATGATACTCAACGTGTTCCTTCTCTTCATGCATAGGTCGCTCCTTCTCTCCCGCATTAACTTCCTCCCCCGCGTGGTTCAGCCAAAAAATTTGATCGCTGATGAACGAGGCAGTGAGGGGAACGAGGGCAGAATTTAATGTATTGCACCTAAGTGTTTTGGGAAAATCTGATTTTCGTAAGGTGACTTACACACCTAGACGGAGGGAGTAGCGAGAGGAGAGAAATCGTGGGTGGCCAAACGAGGTTGGAAGGAAACAAGGGAACAACTAATGTTGCGCATCTATTTAATTCGGGAATACCTGATTTTCATAAAGGACGGAATTCGGGAATACGTGTTTGCAGTTCGCGGAAAAACGCCTTTGCGGGCTGGCGCGCACGACCGCGGATGCAGACCCCGCAAAGTCGACCCGTAAAAAAGCATATTCCGCAAATATGTTTTTTTACGGGTCGGCCTTGCGGGGTCTGATCTAGCGCAGCTCGTCCCGGCCCGGAAAACCTGAATTTGCACTTTGATTTGATCCAACATAATGCATTTCTTTACTTTTTCAATAACATTGGATACATAAAACATCTCCAAATCTTTGCTAGAATAGCAATACCAAAGAAAACAAGAACCACAAGAGTATGCATTTTAGAAGATTTCCAACTTCCATAACTGCTCCCACTAGTTGAAGCAAAATCTTCTCCATGCAGTCATTGTTAATCTGCGGATTCTTGATCTTGCATTCTTCATTTTTCATCTTTGGTTCGGTAGAAGTAGACGTTGCTTCCACTCTAGTTGCACATGGAGCCGCATCATTATTTTCTATTCTACTAAGGAGTGCATCAAGATCTATTAACTTTCTTTCTATCAATAAATCAATGTATTGGCCTTCCCAAAACCAAAATGAGCATCCATCTTCCTACAAAAAAGAATGACCATGTTCGGAATGAGGATCCACAATTGAACCAAAGAATGAGCTATCAAAACGAGCTACCGCAAGTATACGTACCCCGTCGTTTTCGCATTTGAAGAACACCCATCTGGGGTGCTTCGGTGTGGCTGAAGTAAGCCGCAGCACTGTCTACGTGCAGTCGTCGCACTGTATGAGCGACAACGGCGAGACACACAGCCAATGCGCGAGCGCCGAGCCCGGTGGACGGCCGGACGAATCCATGGCCGCAAATCATCGGCGGCGCCGGGAGGGCGAACCCGTCCCTGCATGCGGTGATGTGCCCTTGCCTGGGCTCCGGGAGAGGCTCCCCGACCACTCCATCGCTTGGGGCAGCAACCGGCGGCCGGAAAAAGCCAAATCCGGCGGCCCCGCCATGAAGTGCCGCAGATCTGCAAATCCGGCGGCCCGCCGACGCAGGGGGGAGGGGGGCTCATGCACGTGGCGGCCTTCCGGCGTGCTCCTGCCGACTGCTTCCACCGGAATCTTGGACGGCGGCCGGCGGCGTCGCGAGGGGGGAGAGGAGAGGTGGTTGGTGGGAGAAAGTGCGGGATGAAATGTCCCACCACCAACTGCTTCCGCTAATATGCAGGGGACCGCAGCCGCGAGGGGGAAACCCGTGTTTTCCCGGGTTGGGGTCGGGATTTTGCCCCGCACCCTATAAATTTTTGCGGGCCGGGCCGGGATGCTGGGTCTGATCGGGCTGGTTTTTCCGCCCCGACCCACTTTTTGGCGGTTATTTTACGGGTTGGGGCGGGATGCGGCGTCTGCTAGAGTTGCTCTTATACACCTAGACAGAGGGAGTAGTACTGTTAGAGCCTTTATTCATTTTAGACTCACGATTCCCAATGAAAGTAGCTACACAAAGGCACCGACACCCCCAATCGTTTTCCCTGACCTAGCCGCTAGGAGCGGCGACCAGGCAGGCAACCAGCCTACCACCGATCTTCACCGGCGAGATCGTTGGTCCCCTCTCCCTCCGTATGCTGCTCCGGCGGCGGGAGGGAGGGACGACCCCGTTCCTCCGCTCTGTAGTTAGGTTTTGGTTTTGTATGTCGTGGTGCGTCGTTGGGGTGGTGGGTGCGGCGTCCGGACGAATAAATCTTCCTCAGCGCCATTCCCACACCGGCAGTGGCCTTCATGGTGGCGTCTCGGAGTTGATGGCATCGTGTGTTTGCTGATCCTTCAGATCAGCGAAGTTAGGGTTCATGGATGGTGTCGACGAGGCGGTGGTGGCGACTCCATCAGGTGTTTCTCTCTTTCTGCTCTGTCCCTGTTGCTCTGGCGTTGTCTCCGACGTCATGGTGGAGCAGGGAGGTTTTGTCATCCGGGAGTACGCGCAGATGGCGGCCTGCGCAGTTGACAGCTGGAAGATGGTGCATCCTGTGCTGGGTGTGTGGTTGGAGGCTGACAGCTCTGGTTTTCTCCTCCGACGTTGTAGTCGTGCGGGGATGTTAGGTGTGGAGTTCGATGGCGTGTCCGGGGACACGTTGCCCCGGTCTGATTCTTTCAACGGCAATTGTTTTGCTTTTGGCAAACTACTTTGGAGGTCCATAAAGCTGCAGATCAGCGATGGAGCCGCGGCGAGCTTGGGTGAAGAGGTGATTTGTCTTCTCTCTCTTGGTGGTCGCTTCGGTGATGCCGAAGGAGAGGAACAGGCGCTGGTTTTTTGTGTACGATTATCCTATCCTTTCAGTATTGTAATGTCAGTGATTACATGTCTTGTAACCGGATCTTTATTTTATGAATGAGAAACGTATTACCTCGCAAAAAAAAGTCTCTCATTTTAGACTCGCATTGTCACTAGGCCGCCTACAGGTCCGGTGCACAATTAGTAATCGTCCAACGAATAGCCTACCACGCATCGGCATCCAACCAATTCGCCCCTTAAAAAGAAAAAAATAACAGCTCACCGCCACCGGCGCTGCCTCCGCCTGCGAAGCACTATCCTCACCCATCTCGCCCTCCGTTTCTCCCTGCTCCACTCTCTAACACATCCTCTCTGCCACCGCAGCCCGCATTTCCCCAAACCCTAGCAGCTTCCCCGTCGAGGACTACCTCGTCAGCACTTGCGGCCTCACCCGACCCCAAGCCCGCAAGGCTTCTGCCAAGCTCTCTCACCTCAAGTTCCCGTCTAGGCCTGATGCCGCCCTCGCCTTCCTCACCGGCCTCAGCTTCTAGTGGCAGAGCCAGGTTCACCGAAATGGGTGTACAGAATTCAAGATTTCATGAATTTTCTTGCTATTTTCTCATGTATATGTGTTTTATCTACCTAGTATATGCTTTCCTATGAGAATTAATGGGTGTACACATGTACACCCATGTCCCCTTGTACTACCCATGTCGGCATCTCCAGCACCGATGTTGTCGCTGTGGTCGTCGCCAAGGACCCGTGGTTTGACTGTGCCAAAGTTGACGAAACACTGCCTCCCATCGTTGTCGGGCTCGCCAGCATCAGTCTGTCACGTTCTGGGATTGGCCGCCTCGCCTTGCTCACCCCCGCCAACTTCCTCTCTGGGCTCGCCGATGCCATCCTGGCCTTCCTCCCTGGCCTTGGATGTCAAACAGTAATAATTTTTTTTAAATAGTAATAATTTTTTTATAAAAACAGTAATAATTTTTTAAAAAATATCATCAAATTTGTTATTTGAAAATATTTATGAATATTGAAAAATATCATCAAATTTATTATTTGAAAATATCATCAAATTTGTTATTTGAAAATGTAATCAAATTTGTTTTTTTTTTGCAATTTTAGTTGCATTCATTTGTGACGGTGGAGCGGGCCGGGGAGGGTGCGGTGGGTCGTC
>NC_041391.1:31707861-31712322 GCF_002162155.2 Triticum dicoccoides
CGGAGGGTCGGCGGCGGCGGCCGGTGGAGCGGGAGAGGGTGCGGTGGGTCGGTGGCAACGGTGGAGCGGGGGAGGGTGCGGGGGGTCGTCGGCGGCGGCCGATGGAGTGGCGGAGGGTGCGGTGGGTCGTTGGCAGCGAGGGGACCGGATCTGGCGAGGTGGGATAGCGATCGAGATGGAGGGGGATCGAGATTGAGTGTCCATGAAATTTAAAAACATTCATCAGTTCAAAATTAAAGAGCCCATGAAATACAATAATCGATAAATGAAGGCTACAATTTAAATACAATCGATCTTAGCTAGCTATCTGTTCACAATCTTCTTACCCTTATTTTTCGTAAATAGAGTTCTTCTCTTGAAAGGACGTCCTTTAGGTAGGGTTGTCCTGCTTCTTCTTGTGGTGTATGCTGATAGTACTTCATCGTCGTCGTCATGTTCCATCTTCAGGTCGCCGTACTTGTCGAAGTCTTGCTCATTGGCGACTCCATCCATTCCGATGATCTTCCTTTTGCCTCTCCTCACGACAACACGACTGGGCTTTGGCGGATCGGTAATGAAGAAGCATTGGTCCACTTGGGAAGCCAGTTCCCATGGCTCATTTTTCGCGGTGACGTTTGCGCCCGCGGTCTTGGATTTGGCTTCGGGTATAACCATGGTGGTGAAATACATGTCTTCTTTTATGACGCTCTTGGCCCATCTGACACGGACCATCGGGACCTTCTCTCCAGCGTAGCTCAGCTCCCAGATCTCCTCGAGCCTTCCGTAGTATCTGTCCTTGTCGTTACCGGTGTAGGATTCCATCGTTACCCCAGAGTTCTGATAACCATCGCTCTTCATGTCCTTTCCCTTGGTGTAGAATGTGTAGCCGTTGATATCGTACGCCTCATAAGTCATCAGGTTGTGCTCGGCGCCCTGTGACAAGGCGAATATGAGTTGTTCTTCCGCGGAAGAATCCTCATGTAAAGGGTACGACAGAAGGTTCTGTTGAACCAACGCGTGAAACACGAGTTGTGCTCTTTGATTATATCTCCGTCCGTCCTCTGTTGGCCTCGGTCATTGTACGTCTTCTCAATAAAGGTTTTGTGCTCTACCACCCAAGGATCCACCACGTCTATGTGTTGTAGCGCGACTAGGTTTGCTCTTTCAAAGTCGGCGAGTCGACCCTCGAAGTGGACATGCATTTCGCGGCGACCCTCACGGTGACCCCATCCAGCGAGCCTGCCGAGGTGCCTGTTGACGGGCAGACCAACGGGGTTCTAGATGCCTAGATAATTTGTGCAGTAGGAGATGCACTCTTCGGTCAGAAAGCCCCTGGCTATGCTTCCCTCTGGGCGTGACATGTTGCGAACGTATCCTTTGATGACACCATTCATCCTTTCGAACGGCATCATGCTGTGCAGGAACGTCGGCCCGAGTTGGATGATATCCTCCACGATATGGACCAGCAGATGCACCATAACGTCGAAGAATGCGGGAGGGAAGTACATCTCAAGCTTGCATAGTATCACCACGATTTCTTCCTGTAGCCTTCTGAGTTGCCTCACGCCAACCGACTTCTGAGAGATGACATCGAAAAAGTTGCATACGCCAAATAGCGTTTCACGGATGTGCGCGTCCATGATCCCATGGATTGCAACCGGAAGTATCTACGTCATCAGCATGTGACAGTCATGAAACTTCATCCCGCTGAACTTCTGCTTCGCTGTGTGTAGGTATCTGCTTATCTTCCCCGCGTAACCATAAGGAAGTTTTACTCCTACGAGGCAGGTGAAAAACTAAACGATCTCCTCCTGACTTAGAGTGAAGCACGCGGGAGGGTATTCATTTCCGGTCTTCTTGGCCTTTTTGCCTTTGCGACGACTTTCCGTGTCCTGCTTCGCCTCATCATCATCATTAGTGTGAAGCTCCTCCCTGATGCCCATTGATTTCAAGTCTGCCCTTGCTTTCGGCCCATCTTTGGTCCTCTCTGGCATGTTGAGTAGGGTACCAAGCAGACTCTCGCACACGTTCTTCGTGATATGCATGACATCAAGGCTGTGAGGCACACGGTGGATCTACCAGTACGGCAAGTCCCAGAAAACAGACCTCGTTTTCCATACCTTCAGCAGCGGCTCTGGCGCCTTTCGCTTCTTTCCCGGCTCTGGCGCCTTTTGCTTCTTTCCCGGCAGTGGGCAATCTTTCCAATTTTTCAATAGCTGGTCTATTTCCTCGCCGCTCCTCGTACGCGGGCGTCTTCGGGGTTTGGTTTCACCATCGGATAGATCCTTGCGTTTCCTCCACACGGGTCATCGTCGCGAAGCCACCTTCGATGTCCCATGAACACGGTTTTCGAAGACCCGGGATCTCTATCTAGTTGGCGATACATTGTGTCATCCATACACCTGACGCATCCAGAAAATCTATGGACCACCTGCCCCGCGAGATATCTATAATCGAGATAGTCGTGCACCGTCGTGAGCAGTGCGGCTCTCATAGGGAAATATTCTTTCTCTGTGGCGTCCCACGTATTGGTTGGCGTTTTCCACAGTGTGTCTAGCTCCTCTTTCAGCAGCCCAAGATATAGATTGATGTCGTTCCCTGGTTGTTTCGGCCCTTCAATTAGCATACTCATGTGAATATACTTCCTCTTCATGCACAACCAGGGGGAAGGTTGTACATCCACACAAACACAAGCCAGGTGCTACGTGTGCTTCTCTGGCTGCCAAACGGATTGACTCCATCGGTGCTCGCGCCCAGCACGATGTTCCTTGGATCCTTCCCAAATTTTGGACATTCGAAGTTCAACGCTTGCCACTGGCTCCCATCCTTAGGGTGACTCAGCATCTTGTCTTTTTTATTTATCTCCGGATCATTTGCGGTATCTTCTCACTTCTTCTCCTCCCTATTCGCGTGCCAACGCAGGAGCTTTGCTACCTCAGGGTCCGCGAAATACCGCTGCAGACGAGGAGTGATTGGAAGGTACCACACCACTTTTCGAGGAGCTTTCTTCCTCTTCTTGTATCGAGTGACGCCGCACACCGGACATATGGTAGACTCAGCGTGCTCGTCCCGATAAATGATGCAATTGTTCATGCACACATGGTATTTCACGTGCGGTAAATCCAGAGGACACACGATTTTCTTTGCCTCCTCGAAACTGGTCGGGCACTTGTTCCCCTTGGGAAGACGTTCATGCCAGAATGACATGTTCTCGTTGAAGCATGCGTCGGTCATTTTGTGTTTTACCTTCATCTCCAGAGCCAGGAGCGTTACTTTCAGGCGGGTATCCTCGGGCCTGCATTCTTCATACAATGGAATAACCGCGTCAATCTCCAGTTGATCCAGCTTGGTTTTCTCTCGAGCCGCAGCTCTTGCGTTATCCGTCTGCTTGAGAAGCAGCTCTTGAATATGAGGGTCCTGCACCCAGCCCATCGATGGTCCATCGTCGTCTGCTCCGCCGGCATCTTCATCTTCATGATCATGCCCTTCGTCTGCTCCGACATCTTCTTCATCATCATGTCCTGCATCTTCTACATGATGACTGTGTACAGCATCACAGTCGTGATCATGTCCTGGAGATTCTTCGTCTTGTCGCCTGCCCGATCCGCGGTGGTTGTTTTGCTGCCCTTCCTCATTTCTTGCACGGCCCCCATGGACGACTTCATAGTCATCTTCATCACCTTGCCACCGATAGCCATCCATGAAACCACGCAAGAGCAGGTGGTCCCGCACCTGCCCGGAATCCAGGTCAGCAATAAGGCTCTTCAGCTTGCATCTTCGACACGGACATCTTATCTCCATCTCGTTCTTTTGAAGGATCTCGGCCTTCGCGGAGCTCAAAAACCTGTTCACGATGCCTTCGGTCATCGTGCGGACCATGGTCGCCTGCGGGGTAGAGCAAAACGATATTTTAGAACCAAGGAAAAGTTTGGCATGACTTTCCCTAAAAATAGGACCGAAAAGAATGCATGGTGCCAAAATTCTCACCAAAACGGAAATGAATCAACATTCCGGCAAAATATTGGCAACTATCGCATTTCAAATACCGGTATCTGCAAACACAAACATATATGCAACACCACAAGCATATGCAACACCGCGAACATACATAGATCTAGCTAGGCCATAAAAAGTGCATGTGCACGTTGTTGGAGGGAGAACAACGTAAAGATAGCTTCCCCCCTTACTTACCTATCAACAAAAGGTAATTTAACCACTTAATTTGGATGAATCTATGATGCAAATGAGGTGAGGAGGAGGAGGCAGCCGAGACAAGCTTGGAGGAGGAGGTGGAGACAATGACGTGGGGAAAGTGAGTGGTTAGGTGTGGTTGTCCAAAATATCTTGTTGGTCCCAGGTTACTAATGGCGCACAACCTGCAAATGCGCCATTAGTAACCCTGGTTACTAATGGCGCACCTGCTGGTGGTGTGCCATTAGTAGTTTTGCAAAAAAAACACACACACACACACACACACATATA
>NC_041391.1:31712449-31762577 GCF_002162155.2 Triticum dicoccoides
CATAGTGAGCCATTACTAGTTTAAACTAGTAATGGCGCACTATGCCACGGTGCGCCATTAGTAGTTTTGCAAAAAAAAACAGTAGTGACGCACTGTGTGGCTTGTGCACCATTACTAGTTAGCACTAGTAATGGCGCACTGTGCCATGATGCACCATTAGTATGTTTGAAAAAATAAATAAAAATTGTTACTAGTGGCGCACCATGTGCCTGGTGCGCCATTAGTGTCTTCCACACTAATGATGCACCTGCACATGGTGCGCCACTGCTATATAGTAGTGGCGCACCACATGTCAGGTGCGCCATTAGTATCCATTTTATTTATAGCCCTTTTCCTAGTAGTGCCTGAGCCGAGGATGTTATCCACCCACCCGGAGCACATCCGGATGATGGTGGCATCTGCCGAAAAATAGGTGTGACCCGTCGCTCTAGGATGTTCAGGTACGCGCCACAGGCTGTCGCGTTCCTCAACAAGGATGAGATCGCCACCAAAGTGGAGTACTTGAAGAGTGCATTAAGGTGATCAAATGCCCAGGTCAGCATTGCTCTGTCTAAGGCTCCACTCGTGCTAAAGAGATCAAATGAATCTCTACAACACATTTTCAATTTTTTTCATCTCCGAGGTTGGGTTGGAACCGGCATACATTGCTCGTCTTCCGACATTGATCACGCACAGCCTGGAAGGCAGGCTCCGACCAATAAAGTTTCTTATGGAAAATGGATTCCTAGATCCCGACCGCAGCTATTATGCAATTTTCAAGATGACTGAGAAAGGTTGTTGCGAAAAAGTACATATGCGCTCACAAGGAATCTGTGCCGCACCTTGCTAAATACCATTCTGCAGGCTGCCGCTTGTCGACAGGAACTGCCCGCCTGCTAGATAGGACAAGACACACACTTGCAGTTCGAATTTGAATTACTTTCAGGAAATCGACATAAAGTCATTTAAATATGCAAGATTAGATAAAAATCTACAAAATCCATGAAACTTGGAAATTGTGCATAAATATGGTCTACTTACTGTGAAAAAAAGAGTGGTGCCATTTTGCGCCCTGTTTTATTTACTTGCTTCACAGAAAATACCCTTTTTGACACTTATAAAATGAAAAATGATTTTTTTTGTACAAAAAAGTTGAAAAATCTATTTGGCAACAATTTTGGTAATGGCAATATGCACCTATATGTCTGTTTTGGGCACATTACAATAAATTATGCAACGAATATGGTCATCACCTTTGTCATCTGATATGAAAGGCATGAACTATTCATACACGATAGCCCGTTTTGTGAATGATTTTTTTAAACTTGTCATATTGAAACTTTGGTATTTTTCGTCGGAACTAGTACATATGGTCATCACCTTTTCATTTCTTTTCTTTGTAGTAGTAAAGGAAGTACTAGGTCCTTAGTAATTAAGGAATGCCTCCTTAACCCCATATGTTTGTGACTGTCCTACCGGGCATACCTCCCCTACCCATGTGGCCATGCCTCATGTTGTTAGTATACTCAATGATTTTGACATATTGGTTCACTGATTCTCGTGTCTGACGTAGAGCACATGTCTAGCTTGTCTGTTCTAGTATGTAGAACATGTTGTTTGTTCTAATTCACCATCTATTGTGTTATTTTTCATGCAAGGACTTTATCGTATTAGTTTTGTTGCAAACATGTGTGATGTGTCTTGCCTTCGACGAAAAGCTCGCGCTTGTGATAATCTGTCCAAGACAAATTCGAAATTTTAGTCCTACCCGATTTTAAATCAAATTAATTTTCACTAGTCATCCCATCTATTGCAGTGTCGTGGTTGACCAATTGGTAGGAGTAGAAATATGTATCTTGGGTAGTAATGTTCAAACTTAATGTTATTAAGTAGGCCTTTACATCACCTAATGAACTAATATACACATGATAACACTGGATGCACAAAGCTAAGTTGGTAGTAGTATGGCTAACTCACACGTTTGTTTTGGAAGAGAAGGGTATACCCCTGAACCATGCATTGAAAATGAAATACATTCCATTAAGTGCTTCCGGACCAGATGTTGAACCATGGATGTGGAAAACTGCATCACATACTCCAATTTAGTTTTTCCTTCTTCATGCTTTAATATCATTGCTGCCAGATTGTGTTAGTTTGTGCTCCTATTTCTAGCTGATGTGGTGACTCTCTGATGAGATTGAAAAAATGGTGTACGAGATACTTTGGTGAGCTTGTGTTGGTACCATCATTTGTCGAAAGCACTTGTACCACATGATATTCTTTTTTTTCTCGTGCATAACTTTTTCAATTTGGTTTTTGATTACTCGTGTGCAAAAATCCTTGATTAAATTGGCATAAAATGTATAATAGACCCACTGTTTCTGCTGAAGATGTATATGCTAATAGTAGTAGTAGGTGTTGGAATGTTGTAAACTTGTAACTACACGATGAGTTGCGGATGAAGAGACAAATGCACCCATCCTTATGGTGCAACCGGGGCACCAAAGTAAAAAAAATGTTAAAAGTATATAACAAAATCCAAAAACAATTTACCATGAGAACATATGGCATATGAGTTATTGGTGATCAAGTCTTAAAGGGATGAAGTAATTAAAGTGAAAAGCCCATTGTGGCTTTCAGGAAACCAAAAGAGAGCATGAAGTAAAGATAAATGTTGGCCAAGATGAAGTCTTAAGATTGGATTTGAAACACTCAACACAGAAGCATAAATGATGCCACATGGGATTGAGTGAGTGATATGGTACGTAATTGTGAATTTTCCTTTGTGAACTAACACATATATTATGTGTTCGGCATGTCTATGTGAGTTAGCTAATATTCATGGACTTGCATTAAAAGAAAGATTTTATAGACCATATGAGGATGACATAAAAGGAAGATGGTCATCAAGGTCGAGAAGATCAAGTTTAAGATAAAGTTGCCCGAGGATTTAGGTCGTGAGGGATTATATGCTTCAAGCTTATGGTCCATTAGTAATAATGAACATGTGAAGATGTGTTTAATGCTTCCCATATTCGACAATGACGGAGAAAATTGAGAGTCTTCACCAACTGACCATTGTCAAGTGAAGGGTTCCAACTCGAGGCAAAACATGAATGGGTCGTCATCAAGCTCAAGTGAAATGTGCAAGGCAAAATTATACTCGAGTTGATTTCCAAGTTTTACCAGTCTCAAGGTTGTATCTCCATGCTAAATTTGTATCTATTTTTTCTACAAAATTTAGCATGTAACATTCACTTTGGGTGCCATATCACTGAGAAGGTATTGCCTTGTTTTTTCTACAATTTGAGAGTAACACACATCTATTTCTGAGCTCTGAGAAGGTATTGCCTTGTTTTTTTGCTTTCCTTTCTCACTACGTTTTTATCGGTTTTAATAGTTTTCTTTGCGGCTTTGCCTATTTTTTATTCTCTTTTTATTTTCTTATTTTCCACATTCTAATTTATAAATTTGGAAGCATTTTAAAAATACGTGAATATTTTTAAAAATTCATGAACATTTTAAAAATCATCATTTTTTTGAAGTTGATGAACACTCTTAAATTTGCAAACCTTTTTCAAATCCAATGACAGTGTTTGAAATCCCAACATATTTTAAAAATCCATGGTTCTTTTCAATTCGAAATAAATTTTAAAATTTGTGCGCTTTTTGAAATAAAAATGTATGATAGTCGGATTTCCTAAGCTAGCAGCAAATCAAGCAAAAAAAAGATAAGTGAGTGAGTTGAGTAGGAAGCCAAGCTGAGCAAGCAAGAGATTCATGGGCCAGCTCATATAAGTGTGGAATAAAAGCTCCCAAGCGTTATATCAACTAATACGATAATGCAAGGACATCAGAACCACGCACCGAATAACTCCACTCTCCACGCATCAAAAAAATATTGTCTCCAATGGAAGCACAACACAATAAATTAGAGCATAGTTTAAACCTAAACCAATATAGATAAAACCAAAACGAAACAACAAACCACAATAACCTTCTAGAGAGAAAAAAAAGTTATTAATCTAGAGAAGAGCTCTAGTAGGATACATTCTTGATGGGTCTATCTAATTCTTGCACTCCCTAGAAAAGTCTAATTTGTGCTACTAAAAAAATAGAAAGTCTAATTTGTATAATGGAAATGTCATTCTTAGTTTCTCCCAAAGTTAGAGGATTATCTGGAGCTAGTTTCTCATGCAACTCATATTCTCTTTTATCCTTTTTTTGCTGGTTTTTGAAATAAGCGAAATGATTCCTAGATATTAATAATGATATATCATGTGTATGTAGAAACACTCGTAACAAAATATGACATGTTGTGACTAATACAAAGAATAAATTTATATCATGTGTATGCTACGCTAATTCGAGCACTGTTCATTTTTAACCTTATGTTCTTTTTTACAAATGGTCATATGTTTTAATAAATATTTGCAAGTGCACGTTACTACTATATATACAAGTGGGCCCGTCCACGAAGAACCACTATTACCTCCGTTTCAGTTTACAAGTCCTGCGCGTATACCTAGGTTGCCAATTTTATCACCCTAATATAAACTATATAACGCAAAAATTATATCTTTTAAAAGTAGGAACTCCGTAGTTTATGTTGGTATATTTTTTGTAATATATGACTTGTATTAGGTTGGTCAAATTGATGATCTAGGGATACGCGCACGCCCTGTAAACTGTGAGAGAGGTAGTACTGCTTTCCCCGCAAAAAAAAAAAAACCACTACTGCTTTAATACCGTGCTAGTGCAAAAACAACGTGGACCTTGCGGACTCCATCCCTAAATCCATATTTTCTCTTATCCATGAATTACTTCACATTTTTTTGAGAAAAATATGGGTTGTCAACAACTGCTGCAGGCTGGTGGTATATATGACTTCTGCTGGTTAATACTAGTATCAGTACAGTCCTGTCCAGTACTACCGGCAGCATCGACTGACAAGGTACTACCATGCCTCATGAATGATAATGACAGAAGACCGAACATGTTGAGGATTCAGAGTTAAGTGTACTCTTTGCTCATCAAGAATTCCGGGTAGGTAGGTCATTCACACAAGTCAGTCAGGACCATGTGTATGATCTGGTTTTAGTGGGATTGCATTTCCATTGCCCACCATTTAATCTAATCTAACCAAGGCCTAACTAAGCCTGTTCAACATGTGGAGGCCGGCTGGGCGGGGCAGGCCGCCCGGGCTGATTTGGGTGCAGGCGGCAGCCGACAGGTTTAGCGCCTGTCAAATCAAACCGTACCATGTACCTCCCACTCCGTGACGTCGTTGCCAACGGGCCACAGTACCAAGCAGCTGGCGGGCCCCATGGCCGACGGGACCAAGCAGTTGGCGGGCCCCAATGGAGGCCACGCTGGCTGCAGGGCCCACCCCTCTTTCTCACACACTTCGTAACCTGAGAGAGTCGGCTAATTCGTTCCATCACACACACACACTCGAGGGAGAGAGGAGAGCTATAGCCCTTTTCTTCCTCCTCTAATACAGCTCTAGGATCAACCATGTACACCTTGTGTTCGTTTTAGTGATCTCTGCAGGAGTAGGGGTGTTACCTCCATCCGAGGGCCCTGAACCTGAGTATACCTCTGCACACCATGGCAACAACTTCTCCGATCACGCCGCCGGGGGCCGACCACATCTGCCACCGTCTCCCAGCGCGCGCCGCACCTTGTCCTAAACTCCACAGGCCACCTCGCGCGCGCGTTCGTCGCCTTGCATCTCCGCACAGATGCTCCGCGACCGCGTGCCTCCTCAGCCCTCCGCCTTTGGCGAGCCAGGCTCAGCCACCGCCGGTGTGGCAGCGGCTAGGGTTACCAAGGTAGGGGAGGGCTTGGCTAGGGTTCGGTGGAATATCTGGAGTCGCTTGAGCAGAGGCGACCCGGGAGGTGAAGGGCTTTCTCTAGAGTGGATATCTATCAATAAGAGCATCTCGAGCCGTTTGCCCACCAGGAGGCATATTTTTCGCCGCTTGGGGGGCTGCCAGCGAAATTTTTTCCCTGGGGGCAAAATTTTCCACTCGTTGTGCCGCCCACGAGCATGTTGAGCGCGGCGGCGTCGACGACCTCCTCGGCAAGCGTGAGGAGACGGGCGGTGGTGCGCTGGCACGCCTCGGCGAGGCACGACGGCGAGGCTGAGGCGGCCACGGCGGTGTTGCCGCACGACGACGCCCCGACCTCGCGCTGCCGCCGGAACAACGCCCCGATGATCCCGCCGCAGTCGTGGTCGTCGTCGCCGCACTCGAGTCTTCCTCGCCATCTCGTGCCGGACCCCGCCGGTGGTCCCCTCCTCAGCCACGCGCGTAGAGCCCTGTCCGTGCCGGGGTCCAGGAGCGGCCTGGTGCGGGGACGGCTTGGATGCCGGCGAGGAGCCCAGAAGATGCGCGAGGGGCCGGTGTTGGAGTCATGTACCTAGGGTAGGGTCATAGACCTGATCTAAGTACCCTACCCAAGGACACCCTTAGAAGAGATTACCTTCCAGTCGACCAAGGGGGACTTCACTCGACAGACTTGAAGGAATCGACCATGAAGACTCACTCGACCACCAGAAGGTCAAGAAGCACTCTGTATTGCACCTGTAATTAAGTAGACTTTATGGTATTTAAGACACTTTATGTGGGGCGTTACCAGTAACGCCCAGACTTAATGTACTTTAAACCCCGCATTACTGAGGGCCGGAGGGGTCTGGCAGGCACTATATAAGCCACCCCCCACCTCAGTGTAAAGGGTTCGCACCCCTGTAATCCATACACACATAATCCACTCGACCGCCTCCGGCTCCGAGACGTAGGGCTGTTACTTCCTCTGAGAAGGGCCTAAACTCGTACATCTCTTGTGTTTACAACCTCTCCATAGCTAGGACCTTGCCTCTCCATACCTACCCCCCACTCTACTGTCAGACTTAGAACCACGACAGTTGGCGCCCACCATGGGGCAGGTGTCTTAGCGATTTTTCGGAGAAGTTGCGATTCTTCCGAGCACTTTCATCATGACTGCTGGTGGAGTTTTGGTCGAGGGTCGCAAGATCCGTCTCGGCGCCCTCACCTTCATCGCCGACGACTCCGCTTGGCTCCAAGAGGCTCCACTCGACGTTGATGCGCTCCCCGTCCGCGGTGCGACGCATTTTCGCGCATGTGTCCGCGGCGTTCTGCTGCGACAACCATCGACCCCGTATCGGTCGACTCCCCTATCGGTCACCTTCCCGCTCTCCCACCAGCGCAAGCGCTCTGGTCGGTCGAGGCTCCAGTGGTGGGTGAGGCACGCGGTGGCTCGCCAGACGGCCACCGCCCAAGTTGCGGCAATCGAGCCCGACGAATCCCTCTACGGTCTGTTTGATCTGTCGACTGGCTCCGTAGAGACTGCATTCGAATGCGATAGCAGTGATCCGGCGGCGGAAATATTGATGGTCAACAGACCTCGCAGCCCTCCTGGCTTCGCCCACAAGGGCGGAGTAGACGGTGGAGGCGACCCCGCACGAGACCACGAAGAGTACCAACCCGAGCCACTCAATTCTCTGCAAAGGGAAGAGCTTCGCCGCAGGAACATGGATGCCCTGCATACTCCCATCACGGGAGAAACCCCCGAGGCTCGCGCCTTGGAGGAGGCACGTTTGGCAAACTTGGCTGAACGCGCTCGTCTGGAAAATCTTCAGCGAGCACTCGACGAGCGCGCAACGAGCACCCGACGCCAATCGACGTCAACTCTTCCCGCCGACTCAGGTATATCGAACCCCGATTCAGAATTTAGCAGCTGCAACCCGTATAGCAGAGTCCATCCAGCCCTCTCAGTCGGAAGCTGGCGGAAGCTTGATGCAGATCAGAGATTTGCTCCGGGCAGCAGGAGATCAGAATTCAGCCGTGTCGCAGTCGCGCAACAGAATTCACAGTCGATCCGTCGCTGCGAATACGGTTCAGTCGGCTCATAGTCCCAGATCGCCTCTGCGGCGTGAAGGACGCGAGAATCGGCGAGACCTATACGGTGACCGACATGATCGTGATGATAGGCGTCGAGTGCCCACTCCTCCCCCGAGGGGTGGGTCTTACGCTCCTCGGCAGCAGGACGACAGGCGTCAACTCAGTGTGGGGCGAAGAGCTCCAGTCGACCCCCGGGAACCAGGCTTCGACGCGCGATCCATCATCGTGCAAGGCTTGGTCGACCGAAACAGAGCCCATCGGGGCGGCCCCGACAGAGATGCGCCCACAAGCAGTCAAGTGCATGTTTCAGCAGGGCTATCAGAGCCGCGGTGATTCCCCCCAATTTCAGGTTGGCAACTGAAGTAAGAAAATTCACTGGTGAGTCTAAGCCTGAAACCTGGCTTGAGGATTACCGAGTGGCGGTTCAGATTGGTGGTGGAAATGACGAGGTGGCCATGAAGCATTTGCCCCTCATGTTGGAAGGTTCTGCCAGAGCGTGGTTGAATCAGTTACCTCCTAGCAGCATTTACACTTGGAAGATCTGTCCCGAGTGTTCGTAAGAACATTTGAAGGAACTTGCAAGCGACCAGCTGGATTGACAGAGCTGCAAGTCTGTGTGCAGAAGACGAATGAGACTCTCAGAGAGTATATTCAGAGATGGATCACTTTGCATCATACCGAGGAGAACGTGTCTGACCATCAGGCAGTCTGCGCCTTCAAGGATGGTGTCAAGAACAGAGAATTGAGTTTGAAGTTTGGTCGAACCGGAGACATGACCCTGAGTCGGATGATGGAGATTGCTACCAAGTACGCCAACGGTGAAGAGGAAGACCGACTTCGAAGCGGCAAGTACAAGCCAGTCAGTCGGAGAAGGGAAACACCAGTCGGAAGCAGAAGCGGAAGGCCGAACCAGCAGCTCCTAGAGAGGCTCTGGCCGTGACTCAGGGAAAGTTCAAAGGGAAATCCAAAGGATCCTGGAACCCTAAGAAGGTGTAGGATAAAGAAGGAAACGACGTGATGGATATGTCGTGTCACATCCACACGAAGAAAGATGAAGAGGGTAATATCATTTACCCGAAGCATAGCAGTCGCCAGTGTCGACTCCTGATCCAGCAGTTCCAAGGAAAACAGTCCAAGGACAAGGAAAAGGAGTCGGACAAGCCTGAAGACAAGGAGGACAGTGAGGGAGGATATCCACATGTCAACTCCACTCTGATGATTTTCGCGGATGTGGAAAGCAAGAGCCGACTAAAGGTCATTAACCGTGAGGTGAACATGGTTGCCCCAGCGAAATCAAGTTATCTGAGATGGTCCCAAACGCCCATCACATTCGACCAGTCTGATCACCCGACTCATATTGCCACCCCTGGGAGGCAAGCTTTGGTGGTCGACCCAGTTGTCGAAGGCACTCGACTGACGAAAGTGCTGATGGACGGTGGTAGCGGACTGAACTTGTTGTATGCAGACACACTGAAGGGAATGGGCATTCCGATGTCCCGACTGAGCACCAGTAACATGAGCTTTCATGGAGTTATACCAGGAAAGAAAGCCGAGTCACTCGGCCAAATAGCTCTGGACGTTGTGTTTGGTGATTCAAAACATTTTCGCAAGGAAAAGCTGACGTTTGAGGTCGTGGATTTTCAGAGCGCGTACCACGCTATTTTGGGGAGACCAGCTTACGCACGGTTCATGGCTCGACCATGTTATGTCTACCTCAAACTGAAGATGCCCGGCCCCAAAGGAGTGATCAATGTCACTGGTGATCGGAAAAAGGCAGAAGAGTGTTTCCAGAAAGGCTCAAAGATTGCCGATTCCCAGGTGACAGCGGTCGAGTTTGAAGAATATAAGCAAAACGCAGATCCGAGTGATTTGCTGTGATCCAAGAAGCCCGCCACAGAATCTGCATTTCAGTCGTCCGGTGAGACGAAGGCTGTCCACATTCACCCGACCGACCCCAATGCATTCCCGACCCACATATCCACAACACTCGACCCGAAATAGGAAGAAGCGCTCATCCAGTTCCTCCGTGAGAACTGGGACATTTTTGCATGGAAGCCAGCTGACATGCCGGGTGTTCCCAAGGGACTGGCCGAGCATCGTCTCAGGGTCGACTCAACAGCAAAACCAGTTAAAGAGCATCTTCGGCGGTCTGCCGTCCAGAAGAGAAAAGCTATTGGTGAGGAAGTGGCTCGACTGTTGGCGGCAGGATTTATCCGAGAGATATATCACTCCGAGTGGCTCGCTAATGTCGTCATGGTTCCTAAGAAGGACAACTCACTCCGAATATGCATTGATTTCCAGCACATCAATCGGGCCTGCCCGAAAGATCATTTCCCTCTCCCTCGCATTGATCAAATTGTTGACTCGACCGCGGGATGTGAGAGATTGTCTTTTCTAGACGCCTATTCCGGGTACCATCAGATCCGTCTGTATGGACCCGATGAGATAAAAAACAGCTTTCATCACTCCATTCGGGTGCTTCTGCTATATCGCCATGCCATTCGTCCTCAAGAATGCTGGAGCCACGTTTATGCGAATGATTCAGAAGTGTTTGCTCACTCAAATCAGTCGGAATGTGGAAGCGTATATGGATGATATCGTGGTCAAGTTGCGAAAAGGTTCCGACCTGCTCACTGACCTCGCCGAAACATTTGCCAACCTCAGAAGGTATGATATCAAGCTCAATCCATCAAAGTGCACATTCGGAGTTCCTGGTGGCAAGTTACTCGGTTTTCTCGTTTCGAACGAGGAATCGCCGCTAATCCAGAAAAGATCGGCACTATACTCCGAATGAAATGCCCCGTGCGAGTGCACGATGTCCAGAAGCTTACTGGATGCTTGGCCGCATTAAGTCGATTCATCTCACGACTCGGTGAAAAGGCATTGCCTCTTTACCGACTGATGAAGAAGGCAGACAAGTTCGAGTGGACTCCAGAAGCTGATGCAGCATTTGCCGAGCTAAAAGCTCTGCTCTCCACCCAGCCGGTGCTTGCTGCTCCAATCAGTAAAGAGCCTTTGTTGCTTTATATCGCAGCCACAGGACAAGTCATCAGTACAGTACTTACAGTCGAGCGGGAAGAAGAAGGGAAAGCCTTCAAAGTTCAGCGCCCAGTGTACTATCTATCTGAAGTTTTAACTCCATCCAAGCAGAGATACCCTCATTATCAGAAGCTTGTGTATGGGATATACATGACCACGAAGAAGGTTGCTCATTATTTCTCTGATCATTCCATCACAGTCGTCAGCGACGCTCCACTTTCAGAGATTCTGCACAACAGAGATGCAATTGGTCGAGTGGCGAAATGGGCGATTGAACTTCTTCCCCTTGATATCAGGTTTGACGCAAAGAAAGCCATCAAGTCCCAGGCGATAGCAGAAGCTGAACAAGCGCGGCAGGACGCAGTCGACCTCTTAGAGGAAGAAAGGGAGATGGCTCTGATCCGATCGACCATCTACCAACAAGACTTGCGTCGCTTCCACGCCAGAAATGTGAAGAGTCGAGCCTTCCAGGAAGGAGATTTAGTTCTCCGAGTGGATCAGCAGAAACAACATAAGCTTGCTCCTTCTTGGGAAGGACCCTTCATCGTCACCAAGGTTCTCCATAATGGAGCATACCGTATCTACAACGTCAAGCACAATATCGACGAGCCCCAGGCTTGGAACGCGGAGCTGCTCCGCTCGTTTTACACTTAAAGTTTTTTCACTCGGACGAGTTGTAACAAAATACTTCTGTAGTTCATGGATTGCAAAATAATAGTGTCATAATTTCCCCATGATTTTTGTCACTTTTTATTTGTCTAGTAAAATTTTCCCCCTCAGTGGGTGACTTAGCTGCGAATCCGTTTCGCCTAAGTTTGTAAAAAAATTCTTGTCGAGTGATGAGCCAGACTCCCACTCGGAAGGCTTAGCTGCGAACCCGTTTCGCCTAAGTTTAAATAAAATCCTACCGAGTGGTGAGCCAGACTCCCATTCGGAGGCTTAGCTGCAGTCCAAGTACTCGCCTAGGTTCGAATAAAATCGTACCGAGTGGTGAGCCAGACTCCCACTCGGGGGCTTAGCTGCAGTCCAAGTACTCGCCTATGTTTAAATAAAATCCTGTCGAGTGGTGAGCCAGACTCCCACTCGGAGGCTTAGCTGCAGTCCAAGTACTCGCCTAAGTTCAAATAAAATCCTACTGAGTGGTGAGCTAGACTCCCACTCGGGGGCTTAGCTGCAGTCTAAACACTCGCCTAAGTACAAGTACAACGTGCGCTCGCAAGGAGGATGAGGTGCAGGTCGACTGCGACTCTCTCCTCTGAGCTACGCCACAAATACAACGTGCGCTCGCAAGGAGGATGAGGTGCAGGTCGACTGCGACTCTCTCCTCTGAGCTACGCCACAAATACAACTTGCGCTCGCAAGGAGGACGAGGTGCAGGTCGACTGCGACCCTCTCCTCTGAGCTACGCCATAAGTACAATGTGCGGTCGTAAGGAGGACGAGGTGCAGGTCGACTGCGTCCCTCTCCTCTGAGCTACGCCACAAGTACAACATGAAAATCTTACCGAGTGAAGAGCAAACCTCTCACTCGGGGGCTTAGCTGCAGCCCAGTGCTCGCCTAAGGTACAAAAATCTTACCGAGTGAAGAGCAAACCTCTCACTCGGGGGCTTAGCTGCAGCCCAGTGCTCGCCTAAGATACAAAAATCCTCCCGAGTGAAGAGCAAACCTCTCACTCGGGGGCTTAGGTGCAGCCCAGTGCTCGCCTAAGGTATAAAAATCCTACCGAGTGAAGAGCAGACCTCTCACTCGGGGGCTTAGCTGCAGCCCAGTGCTCGCCTAAGGTATAAAAATCCTACCGAGTGAAGAGCACACCTCTCACTCGGGGGCTTAGCTGCAGCCCAATGCTCGCCTAAGGTATAAAAATCCTACCGAGTGAAGAGCAGACCTCTCACTCGGGGGGCTTAGCTGCAGCCCAGTGCTCGCCTAAGGTATAAAAATCCTACCGAGTGAAGAGCAAACCTCTCACTCGAGGGCTTAGCTGCAGCCCAGTGCTCGCCTATGTCGGGAAAATCCTACCGAGTGGTGAACACACCTCCCACTCGGGAGCTTAACCGCAGTCCAGTGCCTGCCTAAGTGAATTGAAGAGAAAGTCGACTGCAGTAAGCACCTTGCTTTAAAACATGCAAAAGACATTTCAAGCCAAAAACAAGCGTATTCAAACGTCGAATCCAAGTTCAGATGGATACCTAAGGGAACCGAAAGTGCTCAGGCACTAAGCCTGTTAAGGTTTATCGGTTACAAAATCACTCGGCATACCGAGGCAAATTTAAAGTGTCGAGCTCAAAGAAGTTTTTTACCCCTCTTGTGGAGGGCTGGAAGGTGCAACAAACTCATCAAGATCAATTCTGTCCGCGATCCGAGTGGCAGCAGCGATGAAGGTCTCCATGAAGGACCTGAAGTCGTGTTTCTTGGTGTTGGCCACCCGAAGGGCCGCCAGTTTGTCTTCTCGCGCATCCTTGTAGTGGACTCAAGCCAGACACAGAGCAACATCTGCGCCGCACCTAGCAGAGGACTTTTTCCACCCCTGCACTCGCCCAGGAACCGTGTTTAGTCGAGCCATCAGAGACTCGAGGTCGTTCTGGAGTGTCTCCCTGGGCCAGAGTGTGGTGTCAATGCGGGAAGTGGCGACCTTCAGCCTTGCAAGATAGTCAACGACGGCAGCAACACGAGACTCAAGTCGGAACACATTCATGGCAACTTCATCGTTCACCGGAGAGTTGACGGGTTCCAGGTTTGGTTCCAGCCGACTAGTTTCCTCTTCAAAGTTTTGGCAAAATTCTGCAAATACAATCACTGAGTCAAGGCGATGGTCGAATGGAAAGATCACTGTAAAAATGATTGATTAACGCAAAGGATTACCTTCGAGCATGAGGAATAACTTCTTGGCGAGTCCACTCAGAAAGGCCTCCAGATCATTCTTCTTCCCAGCCAATTGACTGGCCTTGTCATTCAGAGCAGCTTTGTCATTTTTCAGTCGACTAACATCCTTGTTGGCAATATCAAGAGCAGCTTTCAGATTAGTATTTTCTTCCTCAAGCTTGGTGACCGAAGCTAACTTCTCGTCAACAAGTTTAGTCTTCTCAGCTAGTTCAAGATCTTTCTTCTTCTGGGCCTCCTTCACCTTGCCTGTAAAGTTATAGCAAGGTCAGATTTTGAAATAGATGAAGGACAAAAACAGTCGTCGAGGTCTCACCGAACATACCTTTGGTCTCCTCCTTCGCCTTCATCAGATTCTCCTGGACCAGCTTCAGATCTAGCTCGAGCTGGATGTGCTTGTTCTCCAGCTCAGTATAACGAGCCGCAAGGTCGCAGGATTTCTACGAAGAACCAATCGACAAAATGTCAAAGATAATTCACTTCCGAGTGGATAAGAGAAAATCATGCGTTTCTAAGACTACAGCCGAATACAAACATTTGACCGTAGTCTCGGGGACTATACCCAGTGGGTGCACTCAGCGTGCCCCCACTAGTTCTATTAAAGATAGAGTCGACCAGTCGACCCAAAAAAACACAAGACGTATTCTTCAGACTGTAATCGACGGCAAGCAGTCGACCACAGTCTCGGGGACTACACCCAGTGGGTGCACTCAGCGTGCCCCCACCGGTTTGAGAAATCCATTCGACCTAGTCGACTGACGGAAAAACTTAACTTCTAAAGCCTATGGTCGACTGCCAGCAGTCAACCATAGCCTTGGGGACTACACCCAGTGGGTGCACTCAGCGTGCCCCCGCTAAACCGGAGTTTCAATCAACACACCCAGTGGGTGACTGCTATAGATTTCGGAAAGAAAGATTTTTCAGATAGCATATCCTAACAGAACAGGCGATTCGACTGACCTGAACATTGCTTCGAAGAGCAGAACTGGCGTCGTAGGCTGCCTGGCTTGCCTCCCGGATGGCCTTCACCTGCTCCATCATGACCCCCGCCTGGCGTATCGCTTCCTTTGCAGCACTGGCTTGGTCCTCTGGGACGTGCTGCGTCGTGAAGAGGGAAGGCTGTGCGGCACTCGACGAAGCGAGGTGAGCACTCGTCAGCGGCACCGCGAAGGACACGGTGTGTCGAGTGGTGCTCTCCTCCCCCGCGACCAGAGTCTCGGGTGCCGTCACATCCTGGGCCGCCCTACCGGCAGATGCTTTCCTGCTCCTCCTGTGTTTCAGCGGTTCTTCATCGTCGTTGTCGTCAGGAAGGGTGATAACGACATTGGATGGAGCTGCAGAAAAAAAAATCAGAATTAGAGGCCAAGAGTCAATCGACTAAAAAAACGGGATTAAGAGAGTGGTACCAGGTTTTGAGGTTGCAGCGTCCTCCATCACATGATCGTCGGCCCTGGCTGAGGTATCGGAAGTAGCAGCACTGCAATTCCAAAAATCAGTCGGATAACTCAAGAGTCGATCAAAGATAAACTCAAGAAAAGCGAGAAGACTCAAGCAGCATTTTTACCCTGATATGGTGGGGATTGACACTTTCATCTTCGGCAGGACCTTCGTCGGCTTCGACGGTGCCACCCTGGATTGCTTCGGAGCCTTTTCAGTCGGCACCGGAGAAGTGGTCCGAGGACGCTTGGTCGACTGCGCGACAGTCGCCACCCCCTTGCCGCGTTCAGTCGCAGGGTCATGGACAAGCTTCGACCGCCTTTCCGAGCGCGGTGGTGCAACTTCCTCCTCCTCCTCTTCTTCTTCATCATCATCATCATCATCATCATCATCATCATCATCATCATCTTCAACAGCATCCGAGTCCCACTCCTCCTGGCTTTCGCCCCCGCTCGCTTCTCCCTCCTCAGTCGGAGTCTGCGCCCCATTGGGCATCGAGTATAGTTCGGTGAGGGCCTGTTAGACATCAAGACAAAGATCAATCGACCAATTTGATTCGAAAACAGAAATAAGTATGACAAGAATACAATTGGAGGAAGAGTAGACATACCTTGTCTGGAATGCTACAATGGTCGAGTGGAGGAATCCTCCTGGCTCCACGAGGGTTATCCTTGTTCCCGGTGACCGCAGCCATCCACCTCTCCAGCGTGGCATCGTCGACTGTTTCTGGGTTGATTCGAGCCTCATCTTCGGTCCCGCGGTACAGCCACATACAATGGCTCCGGAACTGAAGAGGCTGGATATGTCGCCTAAGAAAAACTTCCAGGGGATCCATACCCGTCACTCCTTCCCGAACCAACTGGACTACGCGCTCCATCAGCATCCTCACGTCGGCTTTCTCCTCCGGGAGCACCTTCAGAGAGGAGGCCTTGTTGGCTCGGTCCATGGTGAATTGAGGGAGCCCACTCGACTGCCCCGGCGTCGACTCGTTCCGGCAGTAAAACCAAGTCGACTGCCAGCCTCTGACCAACTCGGGGAGCGTCATGGCTGGGAAGGTGCTTTGTTCCTCATCTGGATCCCCAGACCTCCACACATCTGGATGACCTTGGTTTTATCGTCATCTGGACTCGCCTTCTTCACGGTCTGGGAGCGACACATGAATATATGCTTGAACAGGCCCCAGTGCGGTTGGCAACCCAGAAAATTCTCACACATGGACACAAAGGCAGCAAGATAGGCGATAGAATTCGGGTTGAAGTGGTGGAGTTGCGCTCCGAAGAAGTTCAAGAAACCACGGAAGAAAACACTCGGTGGCAAAGAAAACCCGCGGTCGACGTGGGTAGCCAGAAGAACACACTCACCCTCTTCCGGCTGGGGTTGCCACTCGTTCCCCGGGAGCCTTGCTGCTCCGTGGGGGATCAGACCGTCGTTGGCCATGTCGAGGAGATCCTTCTCCGTGATGGTCGACCGGATCCAATCTCCTTGGACCCAGCCGTTCGGCAGACGAGATCTGGATGAAGACCCGCCTCGACTGGTTGTTCTCCCTTTCGCCTTCCCCGTCGCCGATGCCTTCTTCGCGCGTTCCAGCGCCGCCGTCTTCTCCTTCACCATGGCTACCGGCGAAGCTCACGAGGAGCAGTTGCGCAGAGGCGGGAGCGGGCGCAGTGGGCGGAGGCAGGGAGGGCAGAGGGAGAATGGAGAGGTACTGTTCAAAGGCTCTCGCCGGGCGCCTTTATAAGATCACTTCCGAGTGGATGACAGGTGGGCCCGGGAGATCCAATCACATCCCGAAACAGTCGCGCGTACGCGATACGTGGCGAAAAAGGTGGCGCAGGAATCGAGGCGTCTATGCCCTATCCCATCCGAGCGCCGCGGTCCGCCCCGCTTCGCGCGCTTCCCCAAATTTTGTATCCCACAAAATCCGCGAACGGCAGATCGATCTGTCAGGTGCGAGATTTCCTGTAACCCGTCGCTCGGTAATTGTTAAGTTCAAAAGGTCACTCGACGAAAGAGAAGAATGGATCAAGTCGACTGAAGAAAAGTTGCTGATTATCAACAAAGAGATTATTGGTCCAAGACAACACATGTTCAGAATGCAAAAGCAAGTCGGAAATAATATCAACTCCTTCCTCACTCAAGCCTCAATCCATTCGGGGGCTAATGTTGTAGTCATGTACCTAGGGTAGGGTCATAGACCTGATCTAAGTACCCTACCCAAGGACACCCTTAGAAGAGATTACCTTCCAGTCGACCAAGGGGGACTTCACTCGACAGACTTGAAGGAATCGACCATGAAGACTCACTCGACCACCAGAAGGTCAAGAAGCACTCTGGATTGCAACGGCCTGTAATTAAGTAGACTTTATGGTATTTACGACACTTTATGTGGGGCGTTACCAGTAACGCCCAGACTTAATGTACTTTAAACCCCGCATTACTGAGGGCCGGAGGGGTCTGGCAGGCACTATATAAGCCACCCCCACCTCAATGTAAAGGGTTCGCACCCCTGTAATCCATACACACATAATCCACTCGACCGCCTCCGGGCTCCGAGACGTAGGGCTGTGACTTCCTCTGAGAAGGGCCTGAACTCGTACAGCTCTTGTGTTTACAACCTCTCCATAGCTAGGACCTTGCCTCTCCATACCTACCCCCCACTCTACTGTCAGACTTAGAACCACGACAGCCGGCACGGGCGGACCTAGCCTGCCGGGGCGCGCGAGCACGAGCCGGCCGGGCAGAGCACAGGGGTCGCGTCAACCTGGCGCATAGGGGAGCCGGCTGGCGGGGCAGCGCGGGAGGCTGGGCGCGCGGCCGCAGAGGGCTACCGGGGCGCAACCTAGAGGCCGCGGAGGCGACGCTGCGGGCTGGATCTGTGACGGGGAGGAACCGGGGTGGCGTCAGGCGGCCGAGATGCGGGCGGAGCTGGCATGGGGAGAGAGAAGGTGGGGGCTAATTTACTAAAATCCGGCGAAAAACAAGGATTTGGGGGCGTGAGTGGAGCGTTTTTTTATCGCCGGAGCTAAAAAAGTGGTCCTGGGGGTGTTCTTGGGAGGGCGGGTGGAGATGCTCTAATGGAGTGATTGATGTCGTGGTTAATCTGCTGGCTTTAGGTGATCGATTCGTTTGATTGGGCTTTTGCAGGTGTTCATGGTGGAGTTGTTTTGGGGTCTAAGCTTGTCATTCTTGTTCTTCCGCTGAATTTTGTATTGATTGACAAGGCCTGCTAGGTGCTGAAATTGAAGCACTTTGTTTGCCCAATCAACCCACATAGGCCCGCATTGTTCCAACCAATCCATGCCCACCACCATATCATAGCAGCCCAAGTACAGTACATGTAGATCTGAACTGAAAGACTGCCCTTGAATCTTCCATTTGCACTGTGGCAACATGCCCGTGAAAGACAGTGTGCCCCCATCTGCAATCTTGACTTGAGCTGGTGGCATGTGCTGCACCTCCGTCTGCAAGCGCTCCACTGCTTGCTCGCTGATGAAACTATCAGAGCTACCGGAGTCAACCAAGATCAATACTTCTTGCCCTTCCACTCGTCCCAACAAGCGCACTGTGTGTGGGGTGGTCTGCCCAGTTGTCGCTAACTTGGATATAGACATGAGGACCTCTTCATCAGAATCATCAGCTTGTGCTTGTTGAATGGTGTAGTCTACTTCGAGGAGATCAAGCAGTTCCTCTACAATATGCAGTTGTACCGTGGGCGCGCATTGATGGCCGCCCCCCCAGCATTCTCCGCACTTGAAACACAGACCCCGGGCTCGTCTGTAGTTTTGCAAAGCCGCCATGCGATCGTCTCCTCTTGCTCCTGGGACTTGAGCATGAGCAGCTTCTTGACCGTGTCGATCTTCAGCAGCCGCAGGTGGCCCTGGAAGCCCAGGTCGCAGCGGCGGAGCCCCCATCGCCAGGAGGGGGTGAGGTACAACTTGAGCTTGTTGAGCATCTTGTCGTTTGTACTCCCGCCTGGGCAGGGCCTCCACCAGTTCCTCCTGCATCGTAGCCAAGGAAAATGCGGAGTCCATGTCCTTTGGTTGGTGTAACAAAAACCCACACGAATTTCATGCTTCAACCCTTCTAAGAACTGAGTGGTAAAAAATACAGGATCAAATGATGGGTTGTGCGCAAGCATCTGATGCATAAGCTCCTCAAATTGTGTCATATAAGCACTAACCGTTCCTGTCTGACAATGGTTCTAAACTGACGAGATGTGCTTGGTACTTCTCTCTACCAAATTTACCACACAAAGTTGTACACAATTCCTCCCAAGTCATACTAGTGCCCCGAGATTCATGTAGCTGCATCCATCGCGCCGCATTCAACGTGAAATGGAGGGTCACGACCCAAATCCACAATTCAGGTTGGATCTCATAAACATCAAAATACTTTTCGCACCGCGTGCGCCAGAACTGTGTATTATCCCCGTTGAAAACCAGAAAATCCAGTTTTGGCAGTGACCAATTCGGAGGGGAGTGGTTGTGGGGATCGGACTCTCTCATCGGAAACCTAGAATTCACAGCAAGAGCACTCGAATCGGTCAGGGGCATACCCTTGACCGGAGGCGGCAACTGGGTGGTGACTACCCCTGTGTCGTGCCTCCGGTGGTGTCGATCTCGCCGTGGCCGTCGGGCCCGTGGTCGCCGCGGTCGACGCTTCTGCTTGCTGTCGACGCCGGGCGCACCACCGCGTCCTCCTCCGGGATCGGATCCGGAGGTGCCGCGAGCGATGGATGCAGCACGATCCACCCCACCTGTGTATGCAGCTCGTCAAGTTGATGTTGGAGGTGCGTCACCGCCGATCGCCAGAGCTCGAGGGAGTTCTGGATCGCATCGAGGCGGGCCTCATTGGCCACCCGCCCCTCGTCGACGGCCTTCGCCAGGGCCGCGATTTGTCCTCCATCAGCGCCGCTTGCTGCACCTGCTTGGTGTGATAGCGAGGCTTTGGATACGCGGTCTCTAGGGCGTCCTGACCTCTGATACCAGATGTTACGGGCCGATCTACTCTTGAGGAAATTTGGGGGAAGGAGGAGGAGCCGGGAGCAGGTGAGATGGGGAGGAAGGGGAAATTAGGAGGAAGAGCAGCTTCTCTCCTATTCGTTTCAGTGTCTTTTTCGATAATCCCCTTACAACTGACCCTCTCTGGCCTAAATAGCACACACAATCACCCAACGCATGCAACCTAGACAACTAATCCTCACGACCGGGTCCGCCCGTGGTTTGCTCCTTGTTGTCCTCGTCACCCATCTCCCTGTCCAGTGGCTCCGCCTCACTGGTCGCCCGATCAGTGGGGTCTGGGGGTCCAGTCGTGACAGAGGCTTTCCCCAGAACTTGGAGTGACCGATCACAATTTCAATAGAGGCCAACATGATGCAGCCAGTTTAGCCTCCAGTTGCAAGGAAGAGTGAAAACGTCATCCCAGAGCTCCACCTTGTAAGGCAGAGCAAAAATGGGTACCACAAGGCATTTTTATCAACTTCTCAAGTGCCTACAGAAACACACTTGTCGATGTGTCCGCACTGCATTGGAGAGCACATGGTGAAAAGGAAAAGGACGCCGGCCGTAGGTGAAACATGGAGACGACGAGATTCCCATGTTTAACAGAGTGATGTATGAAGTAAGATCATGCGTACAGGCGTATGCATTCACCATCCTAAGACCTCCATGCATTCCCAGAAGATGGAAAGAGAAGATGCTTTCTCGGTCATTAATAAACTAGAGATCTCAAGAAGATAGAACTTGGTGCCATAATGGTCGAATAGCATGAGATACTTTTAGTTTGATATATATCCACCCAATATCAAGCTCTGCATTCATCACTCTGATGAAGAGGCCGGGGGTAATCCTCCTTTCTAAGAAAAACCAAGCTCCATCCTTTGGATTTTCTTTCGCTCTCAGGTAAGCATAGTGATGCATAGTCCATTTTTTGGTCAATAGATCCAACCTTTCCTCTAGATGGACATGGTAGGGATCGATCTTAAACAAGGCCAAGGGTGGAGCAATTAAGTTTTCATGTATTAACTCCTCTGAAGTTTAGACCTACCTCTTCACTTGGGCAGCAGGCCATGTGTTCTTAACTTTTAGTTAGCCATTAAACTTCCATGAAAAAAGTTAGGCCTCCTTTGATTTGAAGGAATTTTGTAGGATAGGATTTCTATAGAAAAAATTCCTTTAGAATCGTTTGGTTTGCAGGAATTGTATCCTATTTCTATGGAGGAATTCTTCCTATCCACCCTATTTCATAGGAAAATTAACATTAGCCTAGATTCATGGAACAAAAATCCTATGATGTGGGCTAAAGGACATCTCTTTTCCTATTTCTATTCATAGGATTTGAGATACATTTCAGCTCATTTTCTATGACTTTCCTATTCCTATGGTTTTCCTACGGTATGAATCAAAGGAGGCCTTACAGTAATAACTTGTCTTACCGAACCTGTATTTTCTATTATAAACTAGTAAAGGTGCCCGTTTGTAGCAATGGGACAACATAGATTATATATTACGTACCAATCATTGGATGCTTATATATCGTGAATGGCATGTTCAATGGTTCGGACCACATCACTAAAATCACTATTATCTCCACCTTCTATCCTTCCAATAACCATCATGCATCGAAGATCTGATTTTTTGTCGCCCTCGACGTAGTTGTTCATCTGTGCCCCCATCCCACACAAAGACTTGCTATCGTCTTCATTCTGCCTTATTTCGTGCCTCTTTGTTTGGCCATGTGGTTTTCTTGGAATCCAATGAATCTATATTTACTAGCACCGATAGGCCCGCAACTCAAAAAGTAAAACAATGATAGTCCAGTCAGTGTTTGCACACCATAAAAAAGTTCCAGCTCACTGGGTTATTCGTTTTTCTGCAAGCATTGGTTACTAATTGATGGGCCATAGCAGCACTAGCAAAGATGGCACATCCTGCTTCATCAGATGGCTCACTTGAGGACTGCATTACACCCACCTTGATTGACCAACTTCTGGTCTCCCATGAACACAACATGAAAATTATCGCGATTAGTATTTGAAGATATCAAGAACGAGCCAGTCAGTTTAGGAGTGCATCCAAAAGGAAATAGAAAATTTTGTTGACAATATCAAGACTCGCAACATCAAAGTTAGGAAAGTTTATTCCCTGGGAGAAGGGAAGACGAGCTAAATGTTTGTTTTGACTTCCAATTTATGAGGCCGAAGATTCCCTGGCTTCCTGTTGAGCAGGGGCTCAGCTTCAATATGCCAAGTTACTCATGCAACAGTTCAGATTGTTGATACCTTGTTGCACATCAACCAGTTGTCATCACCATGGGTGACTGGATTGAATGTTAGAGAGTCAAGCAAGGATCATGTACAGAGGTGGATGTGCTAACCGTTCTGAGACCTACCATTCCCAAATTATCCAAAATAAATCTATTTTACTTCTCTGATCATCTAAAAAGCTAGAAGTTTCAGAAGCAGCGAACTCCTACGTACCAGAAAGATTGAATGGAATAATGTGCTATCGATCTATAGTATATGCACCCAAAGCTAGCCGCCTCTCTTTTCAGCACTTTGCATTTGCTTTGGCTCTTGCATAAGCCATTTATAGCCACTGGAGAGCCGTCTTTTCATCCATATAGACATGGTGGGGATCCGCTTTAACCATGGCCGAGCATAGACCAATAATTAACTTCACATGCACTATCTATGGTAAATTATTGACCTACCTCTTCTCTTTGATAAATCCGCTATAGTCATCCCATGAACCATAATCACACACTAATGTATGTAACCCTAAAGACACAGATCCAAGAAATAACGGTCATCAGACCCTGTTAATTCAACGATCTAGATTGCTTCAATCAGCGCTCAACATGTTTAGCATGTAATCAACATCTGTGTTAACCATGTAATTAACATGAAATTAATATTCTACTTGATATCAACATGCAGTTAATACCATATATTTATTAATATTGGCATGCATTGTATATACACATTTAGTAATTCCCTAGAAAAAGAATGTCACACCGGTTTCACAGAGATTTTACCACGTATGAGCCTCCGTTATTATCCCAAATAAAACACCAAGTCATCAGCCCAGTACCGCTTACACTTTCTTTCTAGCCTCATTCTTCCCCATGGCCCTCATATGTGCATCTCACGTGCGCCGCCTCCTCCTCCGCCCTGGCGCCGGAGCTCCGGCGAGATCCTTCTGCGCCCAGCCCCACCAAGGTACGCTTATGTTCCTCCTGATCCGTAAACTCTCTGGTATTTTCTCCCCGTTCGTTGTGGTGAGCGGGCTGAAATCCTGTGTGCAGACAAGTTAGTCGTGCTGGAGTTCCTGGACGAGGTCGGCAAGGGGGTGGAGATGCACACGGCAAAGTTGGAGAAGGCCATCGAAGCTGAACCCTAGAGGCTGCTCGAGACCTGAAGAATGGTGCATGAGAACCGAGGCTGTCTAGGTTTTCTGCTATTAAACGAGACATTTTGTGATTTCAGGTGCACTAAATTGACTTAAATACATTTGAAAGAACGAAGGTTAAGAAGTAGTTTGAAATAGGTAGTTTGTAAAGACATGATTAAAATTTAACAAGTTCTTATATCAAAAACATTTGTTAGATGTCAAAATTGCTAGTCAAAAACCATGATCGAGTTTCTAAATAACAGCAGCTAGACACAAAAAGTGCCAACAGAGCTGCAGCTACAGGGAGCTCATTTACAAAAAAAAATCCACAACGTGAAATTTTTCGAAAAAGGACAAATACGAATTTCACACGTTCGTGCAGAGCATATATAATATTCCATGGAGTATGTTTCTGATTTGGAACTTTAAAATATGCTTATAGATTATTATTTTAAATAAGCTCGGTCACCAGAAGTCTGTACTCCAGCTAGACGGGCATATGTGCGCACTAAAAGAATTTCAGATATTCCAGGTTACTATTCCACACATATTTGTAAAGATGGTTTGCAGCTTGGTAACCGCTAATTGCCATCGTTAACACTTACTGTGAGCTTGACTAGGAGAAAAGAGTGGTTTTTCTACACCCCTACACGGTGCACCCATGCAGGAAAACATAGCAAAACATTTCACAAAATTCTGAAACTTTGTGGGAATGATCATCAACAAATATTATGGGCGCTTGCATGGGTGATCATTCCCACAACATTTCCTTTCATTTCCTAATTAGCTGTGCTTCCTCTGTTCAATTTCCGTTCATTTGACATGTGGTTAATTTATGATGCAGAGAAAGTTGATTTTTACTTTCCCTCACAAGTACCGTCTTGGTCTTTGGAAGGCCCCAGCAGAAGCCAGGAAGGTGCAATGGAGTTGGCGTGTCCATTTTGAAAACCATGTGATATTATTGGGATAAAGCATGTTGTCTGATAGTTGTGCTGCAATTTTGATGCCAAAATCAGAATGTTGTCTGATAACCCAACCAATAAGTGGTGCTCTTGATCTTGCAGTATTAATCTTTATCAGATTTGGGATTCTGAAATTTGTCTACAATTTTTCTCTGTTTCAGAAAGCATCATGACCCTACTAAAAGTCATCCAGCTCATATAATTTGCTAATCATATATTAATTGACTTAATGATTATACATAAAAGCCAACTAGCAGATGTGATAGTTTGTCTCACAAATTTTTGTCCTACAGAACGAGGAGATGCATACATGCTGATTACCTCTTGTGGGTATGCTGATTACATTGCAGAATGAGGTGGTGAATCTTTCTGTCGAGAAAATTCATCGACCAGCTAGACTACAATATTCCTTATCATCTCCTCGATGGAAGTGCTACATTGCAGAATGAGGTGGTGAATCTCTCAATATGAGAAAAACGAGCATTTGAAATGGGAGGCTGGCAATACAATTAAGTACGTCTGCGGAAACATAAAAAATATCATAATTCATGTATATGTGAACACGGCAATACAATTAAGTATATATGAACACGGCAATATATTATAATTTCAAGACATATCTTCATTGTAAAGTCATCTCGTTAACCAATCATATACGTGTATACTTAATAGATGAGATGAGTTGCGAGCCTAGGATCTGGTGTGGAATCTTGTATTGCCGTGTGTATTTTCCCTGTTTGGGTGTCTCTTGACATTCCTTTGATTTATTAGTTGCTGGCTAGGGTTTGCTTCTTCGGACATTCCGTACTGTAAATGTAGAATTTGGTCATGTTTTATTATCCAACTTTGTGATCGTGTAGCAATTTAATCCCATGGAGAAATGTTCTTAATTCTGGTACTCTCTAAGGAAATGAAATATTATCAGACCTTTAACTGTTATTTATTCTGTTAAACTAGACACTATGTGATATCTGATGCAGTGAAGGGGCCTAAATACATTTGAAAGAACTATAATTAAAAAAAATAGGTTTTTATTGAATTTATTAACTGGCTTCTTACGGCCTAGAAATAGAGTTTTTGTATTTTCTTAATGCATTTGATGTAAATGCTTCTGTCAATAAATGGTTAGAGTACTGACTTGTACAGAGGGTAAATTAATCAATTATGAAGCTTCCTAGGAAAATTTCAACAAGTTCTTATATCACAAACATTTGTGGGATGTCTAAATTGCTAGTAAAATAACCTGACAAGTTTTCTAGATAAATAGCAGCTAGAAGGGCATATATGTGAACTAAACACATTTAAAGATATTCCACATATGTAGGTTGCTAACACACACACACACACACACATTTTTAAAGATGATTCGCAGCTTGGTAACAACTAATTCCATCGTTAACATTACTTTGAGTTCAATTGATAGAATCCTTAAATTACTAATTACCATATTCCGGTCTCTTCACGATGGTGCAGGGAAAGTTTATTTTGAGTTTTCCTCACAAGTACCATCTTGGTCTTAAGAAGCCCCCATCAGAAGCCACGAAAGTGCAAAGAAGTTGGCTTGTTTTTGAAGTGTCCAATTTTTGAAGCCCCCATCTGAAGCCACGAAAGTGCAATTAGCTGGCCTTCTTGATATTGAAGTATTTCTCTTTATTAGATTTTGGTTTCTGAAAATTTTCTATAATTTTCTCTATTGCAGAAAGCAAGTCGTCTGGGTCAAATACTTTGCCAATCCTATGTTAGCTGGCTTAATAATTATAGGCATAATCCAACTAGCACATGTGTTGGTTTGTCTCATATTTTTTTTTCTTTCCTCATAGAGAGAGAGAGGAGAATTACAGTTTTTCCGACAAAGGATGTAATTTATTGGCTCAAAATGGAGCATCAATAGAATACAAACATAATGAGCACACATCTGGCCTTTGCATAATTAGGATGCACACAACTAACACCAACACACGCACACAAAAAACACGCCAATAAATAGCAACAAATAAGACCAAACCTATGTGGGCGAGAAAAGAAAAATACCTAAAGCGATCAGATCTATGACTCGCAAACTACATCAATTTCCATAGCCGCAACAACCTTCTCATGACACCACAGAGAAGACGAGATTCTTCAATAGCAATGCCTTCAAGAAGGGAGCGACGCTCGAGTGCCGCCGGCACCGGATCGAACCACCCAAGGCTACAATCTAACTTTTCACCCTGAAGAATCAAACCAAGCATATCCGAACAATGCCGTCAAGACGGTAGCGATGTAAAATCACTATTGCCAGGTATAACCAACTAGGGTTAGACATAGGTTTCACCCTGGAGCTCAAGACTGGGTGCTTGAGAAGCACCACCGCCAACATCATTTATGTGTTGTCGCCATCACTTTCCGCAACCCCAGCAACTTCAGGCGTTGCACGACCGTCGCCGTTGCACAACCATCCCTCTGTGTCAAGCCACCATCTATATTCTATAGTTTGCATCTCCCTTCCGAAGTCAGCCACCAGATCTGGATAAAGAAAGCCCCACGAAGACCTTTCGGTGGTCACTACACTCCACAAATGAGTATGCCGCCACAGTCCTGGGTGGTCACCATAAGAACCAACACCAATCGCGGAGCACACCACCACCGATTACCACCTCGTAGAAGAGAGGTCTGCCAAATCCCGTCCGCTCAAGGACCGACATAGCCTGAACTGAAGCACAAAAGGCATATCACCTGCCCTGGCAACAGTGCAGAGCTGGCCGCTCGATCTCGTCCATGTAGAGCACAAGGAAACTGTGACCAGTCACCTGGATCGCAGCCATTTGACATCTGAGTGCACGCTGGACAGGTAAAACAACCCAACTTTGATCCAATCTGCTGGTATTGACGGCGGGTCTATTGACCGAGGTACAGCTCTCTCCGCCGCCGTCATCCAAAGATCCGACTGCCACTGCCAAGGCTCCGCCGCTGTTACACGCACCGTCAAATGCTGGGAACTGCCAACCACCTTTAGATCAGAGAGGCCCCGCCGCCACCACCACCGCACAGGCTTTCACACTTGAGATTGAGCCGGCATATCATCTTGAGATTGACGAAGTCACCACATGCGCCTTGTAGTCGAAGGGAACGACTCCACCGACTGAACGTGCATTGCCAGAAATCCTGGAAAAAAAATCTAGGAATAATGCGAGCACCAAAAATCATGGGTTGGGGATATCACTGTCCTCTCCTAGCAATCCAACCATAGGTTGGTTTACAAATAAATATTCTAATTCGCGTATACCTGAAGATGGTTTCCAGAAGAAAAAAATTCTTCATGGTAAAATAATCTCGGCAACCAATCAAGGTTAAGTACCAAAAATTAACAGATTGGCTTCCTATGTTTTCTTACGGGAATCTCCAAAGGGTTTTTTTCTAGAATGGGAAATCTGTATATAATTTCCCTTTTTCCTAAGTACTAAGGCATCTCCAACGGCGACCAATAAATTTCCTACAGCATCTGCCTGTGGACAGGGGGATCAGTCCATGGACACTATCGGATGCCGTCATCTAGCGCTGCCCGCATACATTTTAATAACTTTTTAAACCAACCGGACGAAATTCATGCAAACACGACGGATTTCATATAAACCGGACAACATTCGTGCAAATACAGTGGATTTTCCTTACAGTTTGAACATTTAGAACAAGAAAAACCTATCCTATGACAGCGTCCGGCATCCGGTGTCCAAGTCCTTGTTGTTCCCTTCCGGGAACCGCGCCGTTCATACTTTGTCTTCATGAGCTCCGCGAGAGTACCAGCGATAAGACCGATGAATTCATATGTGTGGTCTCCTGCGAGGAAGAGTAGAAAACGGGACGGACCGGCCCACATGGGACACGGGGACCTGCCGCCTCCCTTGTCCTACTCATCCTAGGAGGAGTCCGCGACCTGTCAGTGGTTAGTGGATGTGAGGTCCACGATGAAAATGGAGGGGTCGGTGCTCTTGTCGTTCCACTAGGCCGTCCGCGAGTTCGTCTGCGGGGCGTAAGAGGCGCAGTTGGCGTTGTGCTTGTCCGCGACCGCCTATGGCTGCGCCTCCGCAGCGGCCGCTTCCTGGCAAGCGGCGGCTTGAGGGCGGACGACCTCGTAGATCACACAATGCTCCTTGATGAAGTTGGGGTTTGTAGTGGCCATGGCTGCCACTGCCTCCTCGCTCGCATGCTCGCAGCTTGTGTTGTGTTGTGGAGTTAGTTGGCTGTGGCCGCCTTTAAATAGTGGATTCCGGTGAGGCCATGCGTTCGGGTGCGTTAATGCGGGGTGCTGAAGTTGGTTTCTCAGCCGGCAGGCCTGCTTAATGGCGGCATACGGACTGACGGGACATTGAATGGGCGTGGTAGATATCTGTCATGTCCCATCCGATAAATGTGTCTCTGGCAATGAACAGGAGCTTACAACGTGGATGCGTCGGGGGTGGCACCCTTTGCCCACGTGCCGCTTCAGTGAAGGAGGCAGTGAGAGGTCACTTTCGCTTTGGGCCGGCTTCAATGTGGAGCAGCCGTTCTACAATGGCATGAATGCAAGCAGCTAGCGCAGAGCGGGAACACGTGCAGGAAAGGGAGAAGGGTTTCGGATGGTCCACGATGGTCAGAAGCGGGCGTGGATGTTGTCCGAACGCCAGCAAAGTCCCCCACGTTTGTCTCTGGTTTGCCTGAAGAAAGTTCATCTGGACCGCTATGCGGACCGATGCAGGACCACGTTGGATGGCACAACACATCCGGACCTTGTTGTCCGGACGTATGCAGGCGGTCTAAGGTTTGCACTGGAGATGCCCTAAAGATCCATTTAGGAAAAAAAATGACAAAAATTAGAATTAAATCTTTTTATTTTTTCTAAGGAAAAACAGTTAAATCACTGGCAAGAAGCAAATGGACGAGAACGGGTGAAGGATCGTCATCGACAGCGGTCTACTGAACATCTATGATCGGCACAAGATGCTGCTCTCTCGCGGCTAGGGATGCAAGCCGGCATCCAGCATAAGCCGGCCAAAACAGGAATTTAGTTCAAAGTTCAAACTGAACTAATGTTGAATATAGAGAATTATAACTAAGTTGATCTACTTTGATTACGAAGCGGGGCGGATCAGGCGGCACTGTGCATCCCTAGTCGCGTCCCGCGAGGGAGGAACCGGCTATACGTCCTTAACCTTGTCATCCCCACGCGTGTACGCCTGCTCGCCAAAGCGGATGAAACAGCTTGGCTTTGGCATGGTAGGGAACCTCCATTTTCGTGCACTGCTTGCGCTCGCAAGCAAGAACATGGTGTGCGGCCTTGGAGGCGGCATACGATGAAGAGCGTGCACTGGACCTCGTGCACACGGGCCTGTGCGGGACGATCACATGGAAAACACCTGGCAACTGGAAATTCTTTCTGTTGGTAGTAGATGACTATATAGCAGATATATGTGGATCGAGGTGCTCAGGTCAAAAGATGAGGCGTTCGCAAGCTTCAAGAAGGTGAAGGCGAGGGCCGAGACGTAGCGCCAGTCTTGTCTGCTGGCGTTCCGGTCGGACCTGGGCGGTGAGTTCATGTCGGACACATTCAAGCTGTATTTCACGGAGAGCGGCAGGCACTAGAAAACGGTGCCATGCATGCTACTCCCTCCGTTCCGAATTACTTGTCTTGGATTTGTCTAGATACAGATGTATCTAGACTCATTTTAGTGCTAGATACCTCCGTATCTAGATAAATCTAAGACAAGTAATTCGGAACGGAGGGAGTACAACATAACCGCGTTGTGGAGCACCGCAACCCAATAATGCTACACGCACGGATGAATACGGGCGTTTACGGGGCTGACTAGAAAACGATCCGACGTGGCCGCGCTGAGGAATGAGACAGTTAGAAAAATGGAGAACGTGCCGCTGTTTACGCTAGCAAAAAAACCAGAACGCAAAAGAACGGCAGCTCGGTTTGCCCTCGTTCCAGATTACTGATCGCGCCGTCTCGGACGACCTCGACTTCTCCGGCCGCCTCGGAGGACCTCGTGCGCTCCCGCCGCCAAGGGCACGTTGACGCTTGCTCCGCTGATCTGTTCGAGCCCCGTGGGCGTGCCTGTTCGTTCGGGTCGGCATTAGCAGGTAAACCCAAGGCCATATATACTCTGTAGATCAAAGCCGTGTAGTATGCCACAAGCAGAGTATCTGTAGATCAAAGCCATGTACGTGAGTTGTCCGTCTTGCTAAAAGCCATATACGTAGTTATTTTCAGTAAACGTTCAAGTACTAGATAAGGCTAATCAGACTTATGAGAGATGAAGGTTACAATTGGTTTGTAAAATAACTGTATCACGCCACATCAGAACAGAAAAAGTTCTTATGATTGTTGCTGAGTGTTTAGATTTTGTAAAGTTGAACATACAATTTCGTAGTTCAGTTTTAACATGCCAATCTTCAGGTCAATCTGTTACTACCATTCATTTTAGTTATATTGCTACAGGAATGGATGATGGAACTTGTGGTGTTCAAGAATCAAGTGATATGTCAATATCAAGCGATGATGACAGCATTAAGGAACGAAATGAAAACAATGTGGAAGTTGAACATCACCATGGTGAAGCTCAGCCGCATGCGTTACTTGGAGAACCAGAACTGGGAATGACCTTTGATAATGAGAACGACGTGCGAGAATACTGCACCAAATATGCTGATGTTCATGACAACCTAACATTTGGTGAGAAAGATTCTCGCAATTATCTAGAGAAAATGAGAAGGTTGAAACTTGGCAATGGTGATGCTGAAGCGGTTCGTGACTATTTCATCAAAATGCAATCTGACAACCCAAACTTTTTTAGTGTCATGGATGTTGATGATGAATCCCGACTTAGGAATGTATTTTGGGTTGATGCTAGAAGTAGAGCAGTGTATGACTCTTTTCATGACGTCATTACTTTTGACACAACATATTTGATGAACAAATATGATATGCCTTTTGCTTGTTTTGTTGGAGTGAATCATCATGGTCATTCAGTGTTGCTAGGATGTGCTTTATTATCAAATGAAGATACTGCAACATTTGTTTGGTTATTTCAAGCATGTCTCACTTGTATGTCAAATCGTCCACCAAAAGCTGTTGTTACTGATCAAGCAAAAGCAATTCAAAATGCCGTGGAAATAGTTTTTTCGGATTCTCGATACAGATGGTGCTTGTGGCACATTATGAAAAAGATACCGGAGAAGTTAGGTGGATATGAGGAATATGATCACATCAAAGTTGATGTTGGGAAGGCAGTTTATGATTCATTAACAATTACATAATTTGAAGTTGCTTGGCTACGTATGCTTGAGAAGTATGATATTGGTGATAATGAATGGCTTAAAGGGCTTTATGAGCATCGACACCGTTGGGTTCCAGCATTTGTGAAAGATGCCTTTTGGGCAGGTATGTCTACTACACAACGTAGTGAAAGTATGAATGCCTTCTTTGATGGGTATGTTAATGCAAAAACTACATTGAAGCATTTTGTTAGCCAATACGAGAATGCTCTTCGTGAAAAAGTTGAGAAGGAGAATATTGCTGATTTCAATTATTTCAACTCAACCATACCTTCTATCACAAGATTTGACATCGAGAAGCAATTTCAATCAATCTATACAAATTCGAAGTTCAAAGAATTTCAAGAAGAGCTAACAGATATTATGTACTGTGAGCGGAGGTTGATACAAAAAGAAGGGGCAATAGAAACGCACGAGATAACCGAGGATGTGCTAATTGATGAAGAAAAAGGATGGAGAAAAGATACTGTGTACCATGTATATTTCAATGAGGAAGAGTTTGAAATTAAGTGCTCATGTCGCCACTTTGAGTTCAGAGGTATTCTCTGTAGGCATGTGTTATGTGTGCTCACTCAGAAGAAAATCAAGGAGGTTCCTCCAAAATACATCCTTGAGCGGTGGAGAAAAAATGTGAAAAGAAAACATAACTTTATCAGATGCACATATGGTGGCATGGACGACACTCCTGTTGCAAAACGTTTTGATAGTCTATGCAATTCTTTCTACCCAACTGCAGAGATAGGCGCCATGTCAGATGATTCGTTCAATTCCTTGACTGAAGATCTCCGCACCTTGCAAATTAAGTACACCAGCAACTCAAGTTCTGAAAACAATAAGGATAAGGCCGGTGCACAAGAAGATCAATTGCAGGAAGATGCACCTTCTAATGGGGCAGCAACAAGTAAAAGTATACTAAGTCCAATAGAGGTTAGATGTGCTGGTCGTCCTCCTTTGTTGAGAAAAGAATCTAAGGTTGATAGGCTTATTCGGCAAGCAAAGGAGAAGAAGAAGAAAGCTGAACTAAGGGAGCAAAAAAAGGTTGCACAGAAGGACAAGAAGGAAGCTGCGGAAAAGGTATTGTTGCTTATATTACGTTTTTTGTTTTGAAAAATATGCACCCAAAATTCGCGCCTGTTGAGCTCACTACATATGTATTTATTTCAGGCTCGCTCCATGAATTTGAAAAAGAAAAGGTCCAGTAAAAAGAGAAAATCCTCGGAGGATGATATTCTAGAACAAAATGTTATGGAACATGCAGTATGTATTTCTTGTTCTCGGTTGCTTAATATTTGTTTCACACACTTTTCTGAGTTAACACTCTTGCAATCTGAAACAGAGTCCACAAGCTTTTTATTTGGATGGCCAAGCTTGTAGTACTACAGCACAGGTATCTTTGTTTCTTATCTTTTTACCTCTAGTAATCACTTGAGCATCCATGTCATTCTATCACGTTCTTTGCGGCAGGAACCATTTGGCTTGGGCATTACGACTGGCAACATGAATCCACCTCAAGGGTCGACTGCAGTATCATTCGGAGGTTCATCGGCAATGCTTATGCCTCCAATTTTAGGAGAATATACAAGTATGTTGTTTCAAGTTCAGCAAGGATCGACTATAGTGCCAAGTTCTGCAGAGTTACACTCTGATGGAATTGGAGGGCTCAACAATACGACGGATCACAGTTAGCCATGATTTATGTAATTTGATGAAAGGCACTAGGGCACTTGGCAACTTTATTGTAATAGATGAAAGGCACCAGGGCACTAGAAAGTAAACAAATTTATGTTTTATCATTTTGTTTTTCCCTAAAGCAACAGAACTGCTACCAAATTATCCATGGATATATGTGCGTGTACATTGCCGCTGGCTAATTCCAATCACAGAGCTGTTTGTCTCACACATGACTGCCTGCTTTCATGAGCTTCAGGATTATGTAGTGTATGTAAGATGGCTTTCATGTCAATCTTGTCTAAATTGACAGCAACAATCTACAACTATCCCCAGCGGGATACTCTTTATTTACTCTTAAGAATCTCAATAATCGTAGCCAGAACAACAATACATAAGGATGTTTCCTCCTTCAAACTTTCCAGAACTGAACAACTTTATATATTTATTTCATTGATAAGATTGGAGTACACAAATCCATGTAGCGAGAAGTACATGTTACAATTGAAAGCAACTACATGAGCACTTTTGAGAAGTACATGTTACACTCAACAGGAACCACATGAGCAATTCTGTTCGGAACATTCAAGTTATCTTCCCCAGACACACGCATAATCTGCAATCTTATGTGGCCTTTGATTCTGGTCTCTCTTCATTTGGTGAAACAACACTTTGTGTTTCTTGTCGCATTGCACAGAGATACCATATGCTGGAGTGCCTATAGTCCTCTCCCTGCAAAGCAGAAGAAAATTCAGAGCTTGCACAAAGTTCAGAATTTGCACAAAGGTTCAGAATCTGCAAGTTACAATATTGAGCGCCGATCTCGCCCAGCTGCGCGGGTTGAGATCGTCGAGATTTCCCACTGCACGCTCAGGAGCAGGTGGTCCAGCATCATCGGCCGGCGGCCACCAGTACACCGCGCCGGGCTGCAGTGCGCTCGCCCACGGCGCCGCCAGCATCCATACGAGGAGGCCGCCTCACTGCCCTGGAGGAGTCGGCCGTGACGCTTACAAAGAGGACGAGATCGCCTCGCCGGCCTGTAGGAGCCCGGAGTGATGCTGCCGCCGCCGACGAGATCCAATAGCCGCATCGGAAGAGCCAGCCATGGCGCATCCAAGGAGCAGGAGGTTGCCTCGCCGCCTCAGATTAGTCCATCGTCTCCGCGTTGGGACGCCGATCTGGAAACTCGCCGCATCGGAGCGCCATGAGGGGAACTGCAGCTCACTCGGCCGATCTGGGCGAGCGCACCATCGCGGGAGAGAAAGTAAAAGGGCCGGTGTTTTTTCTTAACTTAATAACCTTTTCTTTGCGCGTCCACAGCCACGTCGGATCGTTTCCTAGTCAGCTCCGTAAACGCCCGTATTCATCCGTGCGTGTAGCATTATCGACCACAACCAAACCCTCGTCGAGATTGCACGTTGCCTTCTCAATGCGATGCGCATGCCCAACATCTTCTGGTGTGAGGCCGTGAAAACTGCTATGTACATCCTCAATCGATCGCTGACGAGGAGCCTCAACGGCGTCACGTCATATGAGGTGTGGGACGGGAGAAAGGCCAGCGTGCACCACTTCCGCACGTTTGTTTGCATCGCGCATGTCAAGCTTCTTGGTTCCAGCATCAACAAGCTGGCAGACCGCTCGACGCCCATGGTGAAGATGTTGCGGCCTTGCGGGTGACGCTTTATGTGGCGTTCGAGGAAGGAAGGCCATGGGACTGGGCGTCCACGGCCATGATGGAAGTTTTGTCGAACACCTTCATTGCCGTCTACAACACCGTTCAGGGGAGACGGTGGTCGATGCCGGATCCACGCGTGGCCAGTCCACGACCCCACCCGCCACACCGATCCCAGCCTTGCCTTTGGTGGACACCCCAGTAGCAGAACCACTGCCCAAGTGGGGGACGCCGCCCACACACGAAGACAATCGGGATGCAGACTCGGGGCCTCTCTGATATAAGTACATCGAGAACTTGTTGGATGAGCTCGACGTGGAGGCCGCGCAGCAGGCCGAGCACTGCATGCTGGCTGCAGAGGAGCCTATAAGCGTCGAGGAGGCACTCGGCGATGATGCATGGAGCAACGCCATGCATGAAGAAATGCGCTCCATCACCAGCAACAATGCATGGGAGCTGGCAATGCTCCCCGCTGGCCACCGCGCCTACGGCCTCAATTGGGTCTTTAAGGTGAAGAAAGACCCAGCTGGCAACATCCTCAAGCACAAGGTGAGTTTGGTGACGAAGGGGTATGCGCAGCGACATGGGGTGGTGTTCGACGAGGTCTTCGCCCAATTGTGTGCATGGAGACCTGCGCCTACTGCTTGTACTTGCGGCACACAGCGGCCAGCAGGTGCACCATATGGACGTTAAGTCTGCCTTTCTCAATGGCGATATCATCGAGGAGGCGTACATGCATCAGCCAGCTAGCTTCATCGACAACGACAACTCGAGCAAAGGAGCCAAACGTCAGCATGTCACATCATCAACCGTGTGTATATCCATAAGCTTTTGAACAAAACATCGTATGAGCTCCTTACTGGTAAGAAGCCAAACGTCAGTTACTTTAGAGTATTTGGAGCTACATGCTGGATCAAGAATCCCCATCACAAGTCAAAATTTGCACCTAAGCCTCACGAAGGCTTCATGCTTGGATATGGAAAGGATTCACACTCCTATAGAGTCTTCAACCTTTATCTCTACAAAATCATTGAAACTATGGATGTGAAATTTGATGAAACCAATGGTTCATAGAGAGAGATTCTACCAAGTACACTAGATGAAGCTCCTCCAAGCGAGTCTATCAAGCTGATGGGAACTAGTGAAATCATGCCCTCTGAAGCACAGCCTGAAGAGGAACTTATCATCTCTGCACCAAATCAACCTGAAGACAATGCTCAGATCGAAGACAATCCTCCCAATGATGACAATGATCAGCAAGAGCAAAATCTTCGTCCTGTTCATCCTCGTGTTGCAAATGAAGTTCAAATAGAGAAGATATTTGACAGCATCAATGCGCCTGGTCCACTCACTCGATCAAGAGCAACACAGCTAGCAAACTTCTGTGGGCACTTTTCATTTGTGTCAATATCAGAACCCAAGAAAGTTGCTGAAGCTTTTATGGAACCTGAATGGATTCAAGCCATGCAAGAAGAACTTCAACAGTTCAAGCTGAATAATGTTTGGGAACTCGTCAAGCGACCTGACCCTCGCAAGCATAACATTATTGGAACAAAATGGATATATCGAAACAAGCAAGATGAGCATGGTCAAGTCGTCAGAAACAAAGCACGTCTTGTGGCTCAAGGATATACTCAAGTTGAAGGAATTGACTTCGATGAAACATTTGCTCCTGTTGCTAGGCTTGAAGCCATTCGCATACTGCTAGCCTACGCTAATCATCACAACATCTTGCTATATCAAATGGATGTAAAGAGTGCATTTCTCAATGGCAAGATTGAAGAAGAAGTATATGTCGTACAACCACCGGGTTTTGAAGATCCAAAACATCCTGATATGGTGTACAAGCTAAACAAAGCACTGTATGGCCTCAAACAAGCTCCTCGTGCATGGTATGATACAATCAAAGACTTCTTGAAGAGCAAAGGCTTTAAACCTGGATCCCTCGATCCCACACTCTTCACAAAGTCATATGATGGCGAACTGTTTGTGTGCCAAATATATGTGGATGACATAATCTTCGGCTGCACCAACCAGAAGTATAGTGATGAGTTTGGGTACATGATGCAAGAGCAATATCAAATGTCCATGATGGGTGAGCTGAAGTTCTTCCTTGGTCTTCAAATTCGTCAGCAAAGAAATGGCATCTTCATATCTCAAGAAAAATACCTCAAAGATTGTCTGAAGAAGTTTGGAATGGAAGACTGCAAAGGCTACACGATGCCAATGCCAGCCAAACACCATCTTGGCCTCGACGACAATGGTAAAGAGTTCGATCAAAAGGTATACTGCTCCATGATTGGTTCTTTGCTTTATCTATGTGCATCTAGGCCAGATATTATGCTTAGTGTTTGCTTGTGTGCTCGATTCCAAGCGGCACCAAAGGAATGACATCACTTAGCTGTGAAGTGAATTTTTCGATATTTGGCTTACACCCCAACACTTGGATTATGGTATCCCAAGGGCTCAAAATTTGATTTGGTTGGATTCTCGGATGCTGATTATGCTGGTGACAAGGTGGATCGCAAGTCTACATCAGGCACATGTCATTTTCTTGGTCGATCACTTGTCTGTTGGTCTTCAAAGAAGAAAAACTATGTATCACTCTCAACTGCTGAATCTGAATACATTGCTGCTGGATCCTGTTGTGCTCAGCTTCTATGGATGAGGCAAACTCTCAAGGATTATGGCATCAACCTGAAACAAGTACCTCTCTTCTGCGACAACGAAAGTGCCATCAAAATAGCCAACAATCCAGTCCAGCACTCGAAGACAAAGCACATTGAAATTAGTCATCACTTTCTCAGAGATCATGTTATCAAGAAAGATATCGACATCATTCACGTCAACACTAAAGAGCAACTGGTAGATATCTTCACAAAGCCCTTGGATGAGAAAAGGTTTTGCAATTTACGGTGTGAGATAAATATCTTGGAATCCTCTAACGTCCTGCGATCAGGCACACACCCTAACACTTATGCATGCTGATGACTTAGACGTGCAACACACAAAGTAATGTATATCTTCAATCAATGAAGATTTACACTCTGAGTGTGAATACATTAACATGGAATTTGACTTCGGAGCGCCACAATAATTGTGCGCCGTGTCTGGGTCTAATACTTCCTATACGGTGGGTAACGCCACCACCAAATTTCTCTGTTTGAAGTGTTTCACTCATGGCGTTATATTGCAATGACTTTGCATTTGTTTTGTCTTCAGTTTCAATTTATCTTCATGATTTTCTACACTATGGTGATTTGATTGCTTTCTGATATATGTATATATACTAGTGTTCTGTCCTCTACAACATTCACTTATAGCTATGTCTTCAAGATTGGATATTTTGAACTAAGTGAATGTGATCGGACCCTAACCTCTCTATGCTTCCTATCTCAAACTCTATCTGTCCAAATCATATGCATTCTATTGAAACTGTCGAATGTCTTCTCTGCGTCCTAGTCAGCAGAAGGCAAGGAGATAAACATTAAATCTGTTTAAATGAATTATCTTTATTGTTGAAATCCGGAGAAGCCGGAACAACTCTCCGACATGCCTGGCAGGCGTGGGAACGTGGGACAACTCTGAGTATGTTGCATGCTTGCCACGTGCCCCTCAGTTGTGAACCGCTAGGGGCACCAGCGTAATTGCGCTGTGTCGCTCACGTACTTATAAATACTTGTCCCCTGCTGTAAAGAAATCCTTCTTCCACCTCTCCACCTCCGTCAAAACCCTAGCGCCACCGCTAGCTCTCGACGATGCCGGCGACGAAGCGCTTAGCTGCCGCGACTTCTCCGACGCCGTCCTCACGCCGGCCGCGGACATCGTCCTCTCCGCCGTCGCCGTAGGTGTCCTCCGTCGCCAAGTTAGGGCACGGTGGGCTGAACTGCTCGGTCTCCTATTCATTCCATCTAGCAGTTCTTCGTGCGGTAATTATAACTCTATTTTTACCACCTTTTTGATCTTCAAGATTCATCCTGTTTACCGAAAGTGGTTTCTGCCTATTCAATGTTAGATCTATTCTGTCTGCATCTCATACTGCCTAGTCAATTCACTTAGATTTCCTGTCTAGTTTTATTCCCCACTTGTACTTATTCACGGATTGGTACAAATCTGGAACCAACTCACCTATATAAGTGAATGTCCTCAATGTCTTCAAACTGATTTATCTTCAAAATCTTCTGAGAATGCATATGACCTCTTCCCCTTCCCTCGCATCTCTAATGCTGTCACAGGTACATGTCCGTGGGAGAATCCCTTGGTTCTCATAGTCTGCATTCGTTTGCAGAATACTTACAGCATCATATCAATTCTCCTGAATCCAGTTCCTGCTTGACTAGCAAGCGTAAGTCTCTGAAGCCTTTGAACGTATTGAAGTCATTCAGTTTGAAGTTCATGGCTGCAGAAAAATCAGCAAGGAAGGGTGGCAAACAGCGCAGAGAAGGAACATCCAAAGATCTACCTGATGACCTAGCAAAACTCTACAAGACAAATCCCGAAGAAAATTATCATTAGAGAAAGACACGAATCCAATGGATTCGACGCTATTGGGCAGAGGAATGGTTCAAGTACAAGTTTGTGACGAAGGAATATGCAGAGAAAAATGCCATCAAGAGACCTTGGGGTGATATCCTCTATCGAGGCCTTCAACCCAAGAATAGAGCTGAAGCCATTGCTCTGGGCTTCTATCCTTGCATGGTCCGTGGACCACATCCTGAGAACGCCGATCCCACTTCACTACTCTGGTGTCGTGATGACTCTCTCTTCAAGCGCAACTTCTAGTTTGTTGTGGCTTCGGCCAAGAAGAACAAGAAGTCATTGGGATTGGACTTCAACCCAGGTCCCTCTGCTCCCCGTGCTGACGGCTCCTGTGATGCTGATCCCAATGTTATCGGTCCCTTCTCCAATCTTGACGGTCTCGTCACCTACATCGTTGTCCAAGGTGCCAGAGTAGATCATTCTGAAAATGATGCTGACTCCGATGAAGCTCCAGCTCACCCTCCGAAGACTTCTCGTGCGAAACCACTGGCCACTGCACCTCCTGAAGCCAGTGTGCAGTCTGAAGATCAATCCCGTGTCTCCAAGAGAACGGAGAAGAAAAAGCAACTTGTCAGACCAACTGATCAAGCCTTGACTCCTGCCGCCATTCTGCGCGAAGAACCCATTGATCTGTCAAGTGATGAAGATCTTGCTGATGATGCCCTTGAGCAGCTGATAAATAGCAAGGAAGAAGCAGAAATATTCAACAACTTGCCTCTCTTTGATGTGGCAATCATCCACAACTTCATTGATGAGTGGTTCGACACCCCCAATCTTACCATTGAAGATTTGCAGCTTCCCATTGGCCTCAGTGTCGCCTTCAATGGCGCCTTTGCTTATGAGTTAGCTCTCGCTCAGCGTATAGTTGAGCTCAAGAACAAGATTGATTATGAGAAGGCTCAATTCAAGAAGCATGTGGCCAAGCTAAGTGTCCAAGACGTCAGAAACTTCAAAGTCATGCTACATGAGCTTAAAGAAGCTTTTTTGAAGAAGCGTGAAGAAGCTCAGGGCTCTCGAGAGCGCATGAAGAGCTTGGCTGATAAGTGTGCGCTCGCCTACAATGAGGCTGAGAAGCGCAAGTCACTTGGCCGTCCTGGCATTGACCCCAGGATGGCTGCAAAGAAGAAGAAGAAGCTTCCTGCTGACCAGCCTGAACCTTCAAGCCAAGAAGCCCCTCGCATTATCTTCCCAAGCAGCATGACTGGCTCGAAGCCAAAGGTCACCACAACCGCTTCAGAACAGAAGAAGACGAGGGCTGCCGAGGCTGAAGCCAGAAAGAGAAAGAATACTGAAGCCTCTGATGCCACTCCCTCCAAGAAGAAGCGCAAGACCAAGAAGACTAGGGCTGCTTCCACATAGCCCTTAGTTGTTGAACCCATTTCAGTGGTTCGCCCAGCGTCAGAACATCAAGAACGAAGGATGATAGTCCATGAGCCTGCTCCCACAGAGGCTCATGAAGTTGAAGATATTCCAGCAGCTGAACCCACCGCTGCTGAAGACATTGGTCATGATGATGATGAAGTTCTTCCTCAGATCGAACATGACATGGTATCATCGTCTGTTCATACGAACAGCAAACTCATCAGCATTGGTCGTCCTCTGACGCCAATTGCTTAGGATGCATCGTGGACTGATCACCCATAGCTACAACACTTCCCCAGTACTCCCCAACAACAACAACAAGCTACAACCCCCGTGCAAGAAGAGGATGAAGACTTTGAGGCCCAGCCATCTCCATCTCCTAAGGCGTTGCCAGCATTTCGCAGGCTTCGCAAAGAACAAAGCCCTCAAGTCCCTCTGTCGAGCGTTCCATAAGGAGAAGTGCAACGTTCACCTGTTGCTCGTCAAGTCTTTTTTGAACCTACTCCAACTGTGAATGTCTCCGAGTCTGAAGCACAAGCTGCTGAAGACATTCCGGCTGCATCAGCCGAGGAAAATCAAGAAGTACGTGTCCCTACTCCCCCAGTGATCGAAGAAGCTGTTCCTGATGTGAACGTGCCTGTGCCCGACCCTCCTGTTCATCAAGAGGAGGTTGACAATGTTGAGGCTGCCACCACCAACGCCAATGAAGCCAATGACGTAGTCATGGCTGACGCTAATGTGGAGCCTGCACCAACTAGTGTGCCTGAAGCAAATGTGGCCACTGAACCTGAAACCAATGAGGCTGCTGCACCTGAAGCTAACGAGACAACTGCTCCCGAAGCACCTGTTGTGCAGCCTGATGCCTCAGCTGTTGCCCCTGCTCCTGTTCCGCCACCAAGGCCCCATACAATTGAGCAAGCATACAGTCATGGTCAGCTAACCACTGTCCGATGGCCCATTCTGGTACCTCCGCCTACTGCCTCTGGACCTCAATTTGACTATCATGTTGAGCATAGGCCTCAGGTCCAGAAGCCAAAGCCTAGGCTGCCATGGTTTCCGGGTACTGCAAACTCACCAGGGTCCTTCAATGCAAATGGCTTCAAAAGCCACAATACCTTCTTTGACAGCGCCAAGAACCCCTACTCCAAACCAAGAATATCATCAGATCTATTCTGGTGCTATCAGCAGAGAAGCTATTACTCCTGCGTTCTATATGATCAAGGGCGCATTTTCCCTCATATGCGCCTTAACACTGAAGCCATTGCTGGACTGCCGTGCTTAGAAGAAGCACTTGATTGCTTTCACGATGCTGGTCTGCTCCACTTTGTGACAAACAAAGAACATTGGAATGAAGAGCTATTGCTTCAATTCTATGCTACACTACACATTCGCGGCTACTACAGAGACATCAAGACATGGGTTCTCGAGTGGATGACTGGAAATGTTCATCATGAAGCCAAAGCTATGGATATCATCAAGCTCACAGGGCTAGCCACTCCTGGAGAACTATATGAACCTGACTGTCAGCTACACCGCAATGCAGTGGAGAGAATCTTCCATAAGCCAGAACCCAATATGAGCCAGATGTTGAGCATGATGAAGCCCTTGTCATCTGACGCTGAATATCCAACAGAGTTCTTTGTTGAAGACCTTGAGTATCTGCCTCGCACCATATATCATATCATCAGGCGAACTCTATGGCCTGTCAAAGGACATTCATCAGCGGCCAAGCTTGAAGGAGCTATGGAGACTTTGGTCTTCTATATTCTCAATGGCATCAGCTTCAACACTCAAGAATTCTTCATCAGGCAACTTGCTGCTTCTTGCTCTGACCTATTTGGTCTGAAGTTTTATGCTCCATGGGTCATGCGCCTCATCAAGAGACACTCATCTGTCAACTATCAGCCCTCTACTCGCAATCATATGATCTTTCTGCCAGAGGTTGATATGTCAGTTGAAGCTATATACTCTGACCCTGCCAAGAGGCCTCTTTGTCTTCAGAATGCCGAGCACCAAATCTTAACTCAACCCATTGAAGGTGTTCAAGCAGCGACACGAATCTATCCATTGGCTGGAAATACTCGCCTGCCTCATCGAGCACCTACTGAAGCCACTGAAAGCACCATTGCACAAAGGCCTCGGAAGCATTCTCGCGTTCTCAATGACCGCGAACTTCTTGTGGACCTTCATCAGAAATAGGATAAGCATCATTTTTGGCTCAAGAGACAGACGCAAAGCCTCTTGGTGGATGTCAATCGCATTCGCAACCTTGCCACCAAGAATGCCTTTGTTGCTCATGAAACTTGCCGGCGATCATGGAAGAGTTTGACCCTGCTTAGTGCTGAAGCAGATCTTCAAGACGATGGCTTCAATGAAAGATTCCAGTTTGACTCCACTCCTCCATGGACTGCTGTCCTATGTCGCACTCCATCTCTTGAAGACTCTGAATATTCTTCCTCCGCGGCAATGGTAAATGCCAGAGTGATCGATGATGAAGATGATGCTACTTCACCACCTCCTACTACTGCGCGCATCGACACTGCACCAAGTTCATCTGCACCGCCAACCAACGATGACAACCCTGCTGCTTCACCTACTCTTGAGGACGAGTAGATGCTCTATGTCTTCAAACCTTTTTGGTCCTTACTGACAAAAGGGAAAGAAGCGTATGAGTTGATAGTCTTCAAGCGGGTTCATATGGGCGGTTGCATTATATTTTGCTTCGTGCTTACAACTCTTGCTTTTAAAACATTTGGTTCTCTGAGTTGTAACACCTAAACTTGATGGTCGTCTGCTACTTATTTGCTTCACTGTGATGCGATGATAAATTCCACATGTGCGATGATAAACTTCCGCACTTAAATCATTCTGCAGACGTCCATTTTTCATTATGCATGTCATTCTACTTGCTATATCATTTCATGCATGATGAACTATCTTCATAAGTTGAAGTGGATCTCCACAAGTACAACCTGCCATGTGCATTTGCATTCCAAAAGCAAATTACTTATATGCACATCTTCAGGGGGAGCCCTTGCTACTTATGAAGACAATTCCCTATCCTTACAATTTCACATACTTTATCCCCATTGAAAACTTCAACCAGTTTGTCATCAATCACCAAAAAGGGGGAGATTGTAAGTGCATCTAGTGCCACCCCTAGTTGGTTTTGGAGTATTGACGACAAAGTTGGTTGAGGGAATAATGCGTTTGTGAGAATTGCAGGATAACGCAGGTAGTGTCCCTCATTGATTCGGTTTACCTACCGGAGATGACCCCTAAAAATGTATGAAGACATTAAAGACAATGGTGGTATGAGAAGATATTCATATTGAAGACTATGACATGAGAAGACATTGCGTGAAGACTATGGAGCGCGAAGACTGTGTGGTTTTGTTGTTTCCTTTTCTTCTTTGTTGAGTCATAGGAACCACCGTACTGTTAAGTGGGGTCCAAGTGAACTAAGTCAGAGTGACTGAAGTGATGCTCAACTCAAATCCTATGTCTTCGAGCGAAGACAATGAGAGCAAATCTTATCCAGAGCTGGATGAGTCAGCTTTGCTTGTAGCCCAAGTAAAGCTGCCGCGTGTGTTTGAAATCTAACCGTTGGAACACGTGTCAGTTCCTTAGTGACCAAGGGTCATTTTGGACAAATCAGGTCGGGTTGCCTAGTGGCTATAAATAGCCCACCCCCTACACCCTTGAAGAATTACCAGAGTGATTGGGCGAGGACTGGGTGTCCTTAGCTCAAAGGGAATAAGGTGAAGACACGGTCTTCTGAGTTAAATCTCAGCCTCCCTAACCAGACGTACAGTTGTCACAGCAACTGGAACTGGTCTAACAAATCCCGTGTCTTCAACAAGCGACTGGTTCTATCCCTTCCCAACCTTACTTAAGTTTGTCTTTGTGAAGTCATTGCCTATCTGTGTATCTGTTTGACTTCATTGCTTGACTACTACTGTTGAGTGGCTTCATACTATCTTCCATTCTGATCCTTACTACCTAGCTGCTATTAGTCCTGTACTTTCACATCATTGCATTCTTGTCTATGGCTTGCTTAGGGTAGTTTATCTTCCGCTGCATATTAATTAGGTCATTTCTGTTGTTTGTCTTCGAAACTTCTAAGTTTTGAAGACTTTCATAAAAATTGCCTATTCACCCCCCTCTAGTCGATACTAGCACTTTCAGATATAATAAAAACTTTCATGAAGATCATTGGACAAAATAAACTTGATTCTTTGTAATAGTTTTGAGATATGATGATAGTAATATGTGAGTCATCACTAGTAGAAAAACCCCCATTCATCCCGGCTCGTGAGGGCCATTTGTCCCGGTTCCCGAACTAGGACTAAAGGGTCTTTAATAAAGCCCTGTCCCTTTAGTCCTGGTTCGCCCAGGAACTAGGACAGATGGGGCTCCTTGTGGCCGCTGCCGCTTGCCCAGGCAAGGGGGCCTTTTGTCCCGGTTGGTGCCACCAACCGGGACCAAAAGGCTTCCACATGTCAGCATTTCAGGGGCTGGGTTTTTTTTCTGAAGGGGGGGGGTTGGGGGTTTTGTAGGGTTAATTTAGGGGTTTCATATACTGTGTTTGCTAGCTAATAGAGAGAAGTGTCCCCTCTTATCTCCGTGCTTGGTCGACACTACATATAGAGAGGACTCGACATGCTAGCTAGCTAGTAAGAAAATGAAGGAAACTATTAAGTATAGAAAGATCGTCATGAACATATACAGAGAGAATTGATCGACCTCTCCTCTCCGAGAGATTGGTCGAACAACAAGTTTTCGTATATCTTACCCTAACATATGAACTCAACTTCCACATGCATGGTGGTATTCTCCGGCTTTATTGATGACGTGGTCAAGAAAGAATCCAGCCAATTCCTCTTGAATTGCTCGCATGCGATCTTGTGGTAGGAGTTCATTCCGCATCTCCCACATCTAATTTGAATAAGAGGTTCAATACATATATATGAATGAAACTCAACGGAAATGATGGTAATAAAATAAACTTGTGAATATTTTTGCTTACACACTTCATATTGTCTTTTAGAGTAGCCTCGCCTATTCTTGGTCGTCGCATTGTAGATGAACTCGCAGACGTAGTATCCACAGTAATTATTTCTGGGTTCCTGCCAGAAGCACTTTACGAGAAATAGAGGTCAATCAAACTGATAATGAAGCATTATAAATGGCATTGATGAAAGTAGCTACAATCAACGGGAGATGCGCGGAACTAGCTAGCTAGTAGTACTTACTTTCAGGAATTTCCATCGCTGATCCCGCGGCAGTCCCAAAACTTGTGTGGTGAATACTTTCCAAACCATGCGAGACAAAGAAAACAATTACTTGATATCATGAAATGAACAAAGTTGCCGATATGGTGCGAAAATGATCGATTCAACTTACTTCTCGAGCATTTTAGGCATGTCCGATTCCTCGCGATCTTTTCGTCTCAAGTCTAAGACGCTTACTAGTCCCTGCTCAAGCTTAATTTCTAGGAGAATATAGTGGAAACTGCGCACGCATGCATATAAGTCATCAATTACATTAATTACTATAACCTCGAGTAATAATTAAGGGAAACCTAATATGCACAAGACAGTAACACTCACTTGAAGTTGTAAGGAAAGAGTATTGTATCTTTGTTTTGATTTATTACCAACGATCGTAGCAAGTTCTCCTTGGTTTCTTTGGCATTAAATTTAACCATAAATTCATTTATGAGATTTGTGTTAATGAACCCAATATCATACATTTCAGCTTTTCTGCATTCGACGATCTTCAATCTGCATAATATAGTGAGGCTAATTATATATACATTCAATGAAAGAGCTGAGCTATATATAGAGACTTAATGTTAGAAGTAGTACTTATAGACAGTAGCAAGTGACCGTTAATTTATCGAGGGCCTTTAGATTGAAAAACTGGAAGAACTCCTCAAATGGAACAGACAACTCCTCAATTCCAACGAGGTCGTGCTGATCCTCTTTAACTTTCAGCGTCAAAGTATCGATTTTCTTGCCAACTTACTGCTTTCTGCAGGTTTCCATGTACCAATCATGAAATCTTTGCATCAACGTTGTTGGAGTAGTTCAATCTTTTACGAGAGGCTTCCCGTACTCGTATTTGAATTCTTCCACCTCCATTATATCAAAATGTACATCGTCGTAATCTCCAGGATTGGTACTGGGCAAGATCCCCGGATGATTAGCGACGAATATCGCTAGACACCTTGAGCGGGGGGCACGATTGGTTCGCTTGTTCGCTGAGCTGGGGAATTTTTTCCCAGTTCTTCGTTCTTGTAACCTTTTTTCACTGCAAGTACTTCCCGAATGCTTCGCTTCCTTATATGTCTTTTCAGTAATGCGCTCATAGTTGGTTTGCGGCGGAGACGGTGGTGGTCGCTGCAGGGCATCAAAAGTGCGCTTCGCTTTCACCGGATCTATCTTCTCCTCCGGAGGTGGATGTCTCTTAGCTCTTTGCGTTGCGAAGTAGTCCTTCACTTGTGCTTGACAGATCTCCTTGTTTTCCTTCTCAGTCATCTCGTATGGTAACTTCTCTGGAGTCTTGAGAGATGGACCGAATCTGTATTGCCTCCCGCCTGTACTGCTAGACGCGGGAGCAGGCCGAGCGGCTGAGGCTTTCTTCTTTAGTTGCTTACGAGGCGGAGGAGAAGGACTGTGATGCGCCGGAGCAGCCGGAGCGGCGGCGGGTCTCTCCCGCCCTTGCTGACCAGGCATATAAGGAGGAGGCTGGCTGGTCGGGCATGCCAGCGCAGGCGGAGAAGGAGGAGGAGTGCCGCCACTTGCCGGAGAAGGAGGCAGAGTGCCCTGATCACTCGCCGGATGAGCAGGCGGAGGAGGAGGCAGAGTGCCCTGACTCACCGGAGGAGGAGGAGGAGGCGGAGGCGTCCAGTTCGAAAGGTTGATATGGTCCTTCCGCCATAGGCATGGAGTCTTCAAAGCAGAACCCAGCTGAGTCTCCCCTTCACCGGTAGGGTGGTCAAGCACGAGCTCCTCAAATCCCTCCGTTATTTCTTCCATCGTCACCCTAGCATATCCTTCTGGAATTGGACGGCAGTGAAAAGTTGCACCGGGTTCAGGAGGTCGAACAGAGCCGACAGCCGCCTTGACTTTGTACTTCTGCCATTGCGTCATAAGGTGGCAATGTTGAGACTCCGTGATAGCATCCACGGGGTAGCTAGCAGGAGCCGTGAAGATAGGCTCCACCTGAAGCAGCTCGGTGGAAGCCACGCTGCTTCTCCGCTGAGATGCCGGGGTACCTTCGGGGGTAGCTTCGGTAGGTCGCTTGCTTCGAACTGCATCTTGTTCCTCTAGGTTCTGTACCCTTGTGTGCAGCTCCTGCAGTTTGCTCTGCTCCACCTTCCTCCTCCTCTCTTGGCATTTGTAACCTCCTGCGTCCGGAAACCCAGCCTTCCATGGAACAGAGCCTAGCGTGCCTCGTGTCTGTCCAGGGTGCTTAGGATTCCTGAGGGCCATTGTGAGCTCATCCTTCTCTCTGTCTGGAACAAACGTCCCTTCCTGCGCTGCGTTAATATAGTGTTGAAGTTTCGTGAGGGGTATTCGCAGTTGCTCCCTCGTCCAAATGCACTTCCCTGTTACAGGGTCCAAGGTTCTGCGAACCTCGAAGAACCATGTCCGGCAACGGTCTGGCCAGTTCAATGTCTCTGGTTCGACCCCTTTATCAAGTAGGTCATTCTCAGCTTGGCCCACAATGGTCGGGCTTTGAGATAGCCACCTGACCCCGTGCGATGGTGATGCTCCTTCTTCACAGCATTTATCTTGTTTATCGCTGACATCTTCTTACTCCTCTCCGATGTCTTGTTGGCCACAAATGCATCCCATTGATCTCTAAGCTTCTCAAATCCCGACGAACTCTAGTGTCTTTTTTTTGTCAACAAACTTTGCTTTCAGCTCATTCTTCCACCTCCTGAATAGGTCTGCCATCCTCTTGAACGCAAAGGACTTGATCATTGGCTCCATAACTGGATTCTCCGGATCCTCCTCCTCCGGTAGGGTGAAATTTACCTTCAGCGCTTTCCAAAGATCATCTTTCTGTCTATCTTCGACAAAAGAAACTTGAAGCTCTTCATCCTTATGCTAATTCCATAGCTCGATGCTGATCGGGATCATGTCGCTAACAAGAACCCCGCACTGAGCAGTAAATGCCTCCTTGGTCCGGAGGGGTTCAATCGGTTGGCCATCGCACGCGATTGCGTGCTTGTGACCCTTTCATCTGAGCGCAACTTTTTCTTCGGGCCTCGTCACTTTACCGAAGTTGTGCTCGATCCGGAGGGCTACAAATAAGAAGAAAGACGAGAGTTAATATGTGTAGATACCAAAACAATGAATGCATCAATTATCTAGTCAGCACCGGCTTAATCAATATATATACCTGGTCGGACTCTATTCGGTCACCGGAGCCGTCATCACGGCCTCCTTCTTGCACCGGCATTCGGTCACCGGAGCCATCTTAATCATGTCCTTCCTCCTCCATTGTTCGATAACCGTAGCCTACTTCTTCATCCTCTCCTTCCAGACCATTGGTTTCGTTGAGATACGACATGACATCAGCTCCGGCTGCGATTATGTCCCCCAACACCCGTTCTGCTTCCTCATCTCGGGCGTGCTCCATAGTTTCTGCAAATATTACAACATGGCAATTATTATACAAACATGACAGATGGATATATTAGTGGAAAACGTAGACCTAGCTATAGCTATTCACAACAAGGAATTATATTATTTAATGGCCTCGATGCTTCTCTAGGGTTTGGGGTGGCCTCGGCAACGCTTAAAGGGTTCGGGGTGGCCTCGACGACAACGCTCTTTTAACTTGGTAAAGGAGGGGGTATATCGACAATGACGACATACATACATGGAAAAAAATGTTATCGGGGAGGGGGTATATCGACTCCCCCCTCATGTCGAAGTTATCGGGGAGGGGGTATCCATCCCCCCC
>NC_041391.1:31762753-31766599 GCF_002162155.2 Triticum dicoccoides
GGAATCCTCCCCCCTCATGTCTGATGAGTTTTTACTCCCTCTCTCCCATGAAACATTCATCGAACAAACTTATTACGAGTTTTAACAGAAAACATTCATCAAACAAAATTACAACGGAAAAAATTGACCAAGTTTTCATATATCATCATCATCTACTACTACAAAAAATGACATATTCTTTACATATGAACATACAAACGTTAGCATATTCGACACCATAAAAATTCGATGAACATTAAAAATTCTAACTTTTGCATATTCCTAGAACCCTCGACCATAGAACCCTCGAACCCTCGATCCTAGAACCCTAGAACCCTCGACCCTCGAACCCTCGACCCCTCAACCCTCGAACCCTCAAACCCTCGACGTCCCTCGAACCCTTGACCCCTCGACCCCTATTCCTCCTCATGTCGAAGTTATCGTGGAGGGGGTATATCGACAACGACATACCCGATAAAGAAAAAAAGAAAAAAAAGAGGAGAAGAAGAAAGGAATAGAGGTGAAGAAGAAAAAAAATAGAAATTACTCTATTTTTTTTCTTCTTCACCTCTATTCATTTCTTCTTCTCCTCTTTTTTTCTTTTTTTCTCTTCTTATTTATTTCTCCTCTTCTTCCTCTCCTCTTCTTCTGCTTTCTTCTTCCTCTTCTTATTTTCCTTTTTCCACTCCTTCTTTTTCTTCTTCTTCTTCCTCTTTTCTTCCTTTTCCTTGTTTTAATTTTTCCTCTACACTAAACTATGCACTAACCTAAAATCGATATCTACTAATTAGCAACCTAAATAAAAAAATTAATACATACATGAAAAAAACATCATATGAAAAAAACATCATATGCACAAAAAAACATCATCTGAACCCCCACCCTCCCACATGTCGAAGTTATCGGGGAGGGGGTATATCGACCCCCACCCCCCTCATGTCGAAGTTATCGGGGAGGGGGTATATCGACCCCCACCCCCTAGTATACATATGAACAAAATTTTAATCTAATAAAAAAACAGAGCCGGGGCGGCTGGCAACGGCGATGTCGATAGCGACGGTGACGGCGATGGCCACGGCGACGGCGGTGGCGGCATGGGCGCCGGCGCGTGGGGGCGGGCGGCGGGCAGGGGCTCGGGCGCGAGGCAGGGGCCGGCGCGGCGACGGCGTGCTCGGGGTCAGAGGCGGCGCAACGACGGGCGCGGGCGACGGCGTGGTCGGGGGCAGGGGCGGTGCGACGACGGGCGCGGGCGACGGCGGGTACGGGCGACGGCGACGGCGACGAGGAGCAGGGCGTCGGGGCAGAGGGTGGCGTCGGCAGCGGGGAGAATGAGAAACTGCTGAAAATTTGCAAAATGTTGGCTTATATAGCCAGAGCATTGGTCCCGGTTTGTGGCACCAACCGTGACCAATGCCCCCCTTTAGTCCCGGTTGGTGCCACCAACCGGGACCAAACCTCGTGCTGCCCGTGGCCAAAACTTTAGTCCCACCTTGCTAGTTGAGAGGGGCGCACAGTGGTTTATAAGCCCCACTGCCGCACCCCTCTCGAGCTCCTCTCGATTGCAGGCTTACGGGCCTAATTGTCATTGATGTGCCTGTTGGGCCTACTAGGCTTTCTGTAGGCCTGAATCCTGGCCCATCGTAGGGTTTCTAGTCGTATTCAGGCCATAGTGGCTCAGTAGGTGGCATTTTTTTATTTTTCCCAGTTTTTTTCTATTATTTGCATTATTTATTTTCTTTTGTTTTTTGCTTTATTTTTTAGTTCCTTTTGCTTTTAGGTAATAAAAATTATAAACTTTCTGCTAGTACCATTTGTTTTCCAATTTTAATAGTTTAAATTTGAATTTTTTGAAATTTGTGTGAATCACTAGTTTTTGAATAACTTTACTATAAACTTACATTTTTGAGTGATTCTTTTTCCTGCTATTTAATATTACTGTGTTTTATCATTATATTCAAAAACATATTTTGTTATTTTAGTTTCTAACAAAAAATTCTTTATGATAATTCTTTTTCCTTTTAATGTTTTGAATAGAAAATGCGTTGATAATTTTAGTTGCATAAATTTTAGTTTCAATAATACTAGGAGTTTTATAAAAGTTTATTTTGTTTTTACTTATTTATTAAAGTTTATTTTGTTTCTACTTATTTCTTTTCTTTTCTTTTTTCATTTTTTATTTATTTTATGAAAATTCTTTCTTTTTTGCTTTATTTATTTTATTTTGTTTCTACTTACTGTTGCTATTTTTATTTATTTTATTATAGTTTATTTATTTTAATTTATTAAAGCTTATTTTATTTCTACTTATTTATTAAAGTTTTTTCTGTTTCTACTTATTTATTTTATTTTGTTTGTACTTATTTATTTTCTTTTCTTTTTTTGCTTTTTATTTATTTTATGAATTTTTTTGCTTTTAATGTTTTACACACAAAAGCCCTCTCCCCTGGCTGGTTCACTGGTCCCGGTTCGTGGCTTGACCCAGTACTAAATACCACCCTTTGATCCTGGCTCAGGCCACCAACCGGGACCAACTGCAATGGTGGTGGGCCAGGAGCGAGGCCCATTGGTCCCGATTCGTCCCAACAACCGGGACCAAAGGGGCAAGACGAATCGGGACCAATGCCCCCACGAGGCCTGGCATGCCCCCTGGCCTCACGAACTGGGACCAATGGGCCCATGGGTCCCGGTTCGTGACTGAACCGGGACTAATGGGCTTACCTGGCCCGAACGAAAGCCCTGTTTTCTACTAGTGTATGTTGGTGAGTAATTATGCTTTAGTAAGAATATTGGTGTTACAGTTTGTGATTCCCTATGGAAGCACATAAGTCAATAGTTATGCAATGAAATTACATCCTACATATGATGTATTATTCGGTGTTAGTTATGCTTAATACTCGTTTATGAGAATTTGTGTTTCTTGGTTGGGTAATCCCGGCTCTCCTCTACTACCACATTACATTCTTGCAAACAGCCTGCTCTTCATTATCTGAGTAATGATGTGGTCGATTTTTTGTAAATTTAAGGTTCACACATCTTGCGTCAATAGCTTCGTATATTTACAAATATGATGTATTTTACTGTCAAAATAGATGGGTACGGTAGCGTGCGCCATCGACGATCTAGTGAAGCAAATGGCAGTTTGTGAACCTTTGTGTTGGGCTTGCCAGTTTATACGCTGTCAAACTTTTTTTTTGGTGTGTTGTTTACGTGTTAAGCAATGAATTTGTACTGTTTGTATGTGGTTGTTGCGACATCACACCTCCCAAGATAATATGTGGTGTAGAACATATGTGAGTTAAATCTTATGATCTATGTTATATTATATAGCGTAAAATATTATTTTCGTTTTCATGTGAATGTCAATAAATAGGCTTCCCAAATTAGTAATGTTATAATTTAATTAGGCTTCGCTTGTCTGAATATCTGAGTGCAACTTCAGAAATTAAGAGCTATCTATATATCCAGCTTCTGCCATGAGATACTTCCGCTAGCTCTCAGTACCATGTACACGCCATAGTAGGATTGGTGTGGCTCCTCTTGTTTGAATATACTAAAATAATTTAGCTCTTGTGGCAATTGTTCTCGAGTTTATTGTTGAAATTTAAACATGTTCTTCCTGTACAGGGAAATTGGGAGTGGATCATGGGATTCTTGGTTAATGCCACTTCAAGATCAGGTTGGTTTTTTACTCTTTCTTCAACTAAATAAACTGTTCCTTGTAGTTGCAGGATCTTCCGTACTGCTTTTCTGTATAGTATCCAGAGCTGTCATGGTATTGTATCGTTGCTGGAATTGGTTTTCTCTACTATCCCCTCTTACGTTCCCCGCTTCGTCCAACCTCTCGTACGACCCCCTCACCCCCCGATT
>NC_041391.1:31767039-31770375 GCF_002162155.2 Triticum dicoccoides
ATCGATGGCATAAGGTAACAAGAGACGCATTGAAACACATAAGGTAACCAGAGGCAATCATTTCACATAAGGTAACCAGACACAATTAATTCAAACGCAATCAATTCATGCATGGCAATCAATTCATTCAATCACCTTCCTTCTTTCACACAAACGGTGATCAATCTCTCCTTCCTTCTTTCATTGAAACCGTGATCAGTATTCTTCCTTCTTTGACTATCACCATGGTTTACCTGGCGCCAATGATAATCCACTGCGGAGGTCGTCGCCATGTGGAAGACCAGGAGCGACGGGGGAAGCGCTCACGATGAGAGTGGAGGAGAAAGGGTGGTGAGGTCGTCGCGGTGGAATTGGAGTGAGTCAGGGAGGGGCTCGCCTTTGGGAGTAGCCAAGGCGGCGGCGAAGAAGATTTGAAAGTGGAGGAATCTCGAGCGGTGGGGAAGAACGTGAGATGCAGAGGGAGCTGGGGTGAGGTTTGGAGGCGGTGGTGTGGCGACGAAGATAGGAAAGGAGAGCATTGGTACTGTTGGTCCAACCGTCCAAGATGCTGGAGGTGACCAGCGTATTGGTTTGAATTGGAACCGCCGTCCACCATGAGCGACATCTCTGGCCATAACGAACGACCTCCATGGTTCTCTCATTGACACTGTCACCACCGGCAGATCTGTCGCCCCACCACAAATCCTCGTCGATCTGCTGTTGTGTGCACATTGTCCTCTTCTCCAGGTTCGCGAGATCCTGGGGACATCAATTCGGGTCGTGGTCATAGCCACTTCGCTGGCACCACCGAGGCTGATCGGCTGCGCTACAATGGTACGCACGCACCATTACGTTGCCCTCTCCGTCATTGGGCAGTCTGCATATGATGACCACATTAGCTTCATCTCTCACGCAGGCAAGGCCCCAACTGACTTCTGTTTGCAATTCTTGTATATATAGCTTGAGGATTTGTGGGCATTTTCTTTCGTCTGAACTGACTTCTATTTGCATTAGTAGATTATAATGAGTTATTTGTTGGGCCGTTCATCTGCACAACGTATATCAATCGAGCTAATTTTTGTTGTTCAGGTACCTGATTAAATGTAGTTGTGGAAAAGAATCACAGTAGACTCAGAGTATCGTGGATGCAAAGAATTATTGGTAATGGAAAGTTATTTTTAAGCCTGTGATCAATAGCATGTATGTGCTTCCGGAGGAACATGGTCCTCGTTTGTAAACGGTATGCTTCTTTGATCTTCCGGAGGCACATGGCAGGGACTTCTCCGGTTATCTCTATGAGAAAGTGTAGCAAATAAAAATCAAGGGGTTTGTTGTAGAATAAATTTTGGTAAGTACCTTTTTCAAATCAATCTTTATCTACAGTGTGATGGGTGTGGAAAAAAATATAACCCGACACTTTCTGTTGGAATTCACTCTGAAAGTGAGTAGTGTTGCAACAAAGAAGAATAGTAGTATAACAGGTGTCATTGCAGGAAATATAGTTGGTGTAGAAAGGAGGTTGAGTCATTGCATCGGTCTCGCGCTGCTTGTGCTCCGCCCAGCGGCATGGTACAAATTCGGCGCCGGACACACGGGAGTCCACGATGACGATGTCCACCATGTAGGCCTCTTCTGTGTTGGCGGCGTCCTCGGTCACGTGCTTCTACCGGTGGGCTAGATCTGAAGGAGGAGCAGAGGGAAGAAGAGTGAGAGGAGAGGCAGACGAATGCACTGAAGACATATGCATGTATTATAAAGAGATAGGTGTGATAGAAAGTATGCTAGAGTAGCTTTATACGTGTCCTTATTTATTGCCCGTAGCAACGCACGGGCATTTAACTAGTCCAGGTAAAGAAAATGGAAGAACTTCGTGAAGGTTACAGCATAATTGTCCTTTCTCAGGTGTGTTCATGCGATGGTGGACCACCGGTGAGCAAATTTTATTTGGTTGCTTTTATGCAATAGTGAAACTAACCTAATTTGGTCCGCTAAATAAGAGAGTTAACATTCTGGCCCTGTACCCACAAGTGTTATGATGGAGATAGAAGATCATGCATGATGATAGGAATATTGAAGAAAAATTGTAATTTTGTTAACTATATCCATCTAGTTTATAAAAAATGATGATGCCTAATTTTTTATTAGGTGTTTCACTTGATGTGTATTTGTGTCAGTAGTGCTGCTGGATATCTTTCAAAACATTGTTGTTGTTACTCTAAATGATGATTAGGGCCTTTCTTGTACTGTACCCTTTATCGTTTATATGATATTGTCTTCACTTCTTTTAGGGGACTATATATCTTTATTGATTCTAACAGGTAAAGAATTTTATCTCAATTGGGGGTCCTCACGCTGGTACTGCTTCAGTGCCACTTTGTGGTGTAAGCTTACTCGGTCCTTTCCTCGCGGCCTGAATCCGGCTGAGGCTCGCAAGACAAAGCGATGGCGGCCGGCTTGCGGGGAGATGCTGGTCTCGTTGACCCTGAAGTAGCAGCTAGGTCAAGGGGCTGAATGTGGTACATGCATTGCGGCACGGCTCGACACCTGGGATTTGACAACAGTGGCACCAAAGATGGTCCCCCCATAGACTGTAACATCGTCATGTCCTCGTCGGTGAGGAAACCAGGTGACCTTCTCATCCCAATGTCTTCCATTCCTAATCCCTTTCTTCTATCTCAGTTCCCTTTCAATGTGTTATATTCTTTCATCATCGCTAGGCTCCCATGGCACTCTGCCACTCTAGCTTTCAGTACCTCCTTGATTAAGAGAGGTACGAGTGGCTGGCCAGCTACAATGTCTAGATGGAAGACCTCTCTTGTTCAGATTTATTTTGGGGCCTCGATTCCTTTTTTCTCAATGGTTATATGTAATTAGTACAACATTAACAATTTTTTATAGCATGTTTGTGGCTGGATGCATTGAGTTGCTGGAATTCTTGTATTAGATCACTGGCATTATTCAGTGCACTCTTCAATGCCTTACCAATGGTCCCAAAAAAATGCACAACCGGTGAAATTGACCGTGGTTTTGATGTACTTTTGTTACAACAGAGTATATTTCATTAATTTTCAGTTTGGACATACTTGTATTGGTCTGCTTCTAACTGCATCTTAATCTATAACTTGTGTAACTTGTAGGCCTTGCACTTTAGAATTCTTTGATGTTCATTTTTCCTTTCTTCCATTTTCTATGCCTCCCAAAAAAGGTAATTAGGAAATATTAAGGACCTGAGCCAAGCAACAATGAGAGAGAAGGTGTGACAGTAGATTCAGTTGTGCGTAGTTGTACTAGATGACTGGCCCTTGAAGAAGTTCGCCAAGCAGTTAGCGGTAGGAAGGACAGAGGACAGGAAGAACT
>NC_041391.1:31770704-31776574 GCF_002162155.2 Triticum dicoccoides
TGGTTTGGTTTCCAGGAGGAAGCCAAGGGGATGGGCAAGCTACAACACCGGAGCCTCTTCTCATCTTTTTGGCTAGCAGCAGGAGAACGGGAAGGGTCCGGCCGGCGTATGGTGATTAGCGCCTTTGTCAAGCGCCTTGCATTGAACAAAAGTGTGCTTTCATTTTCTAAATAAATAGTCTAAAAAAAGCTCATTTGCTAAATTTCGGTTTTTTATTTTTATTTTTATTATTCTCTTTAAGCGCCCATTTAAGAGTCGAGCATTGTAGATGCGCTTATAAATCTTTAAGCACTTGATTCTTAGGCCCTCCCCAATGCTCCACATCGTACATGTGCTAAGCCTGCCATTTAGGCAAAAAATCTGATGTGACAAGGTAATAAACAGAAAAGAGGTGAGTTTGATGACCCCAGAAAGAACCAATGTCAAGCATGTGAACCTAGGCAAAAGCAATTAAATGAAAAAAAAACACCAATGCATAAATAGGCCACATAAATGTCAAGACCGGCCGTCGTCGCCTTGGTCGCCGCGCATTAGCTCGAGGAACTCATGGAAGTTGACCTGGCCGTGTCCCTCGCGTTCCATCTGACCGATGATGCGGCGACACTCCACGGTGCGGCCCAGAGACACCAGCCTGGCGCCGAGATCGTTCAGCGTCACGTACCTTTCACAGTCGGTCAAGAACGCCAGGAACACCTCCCGCAAGTCCATCCATGGCATTGGGATTTTCCTCCTCTTCCAGATCCATGTGCCCGCGGCCCTTCGACATGACGACGCGGTAGAGCCCTCTGAATTCCTCCACGTCCATGCACCCGTTGCTTTTGGCGCCGATACCCTCGATCAAGGCTGCCAGCTCGTGTGCCGGCACGACGATGCCCATGATCCCCAGAGAGTCCTCCAACTCCTTGCGCGTGATGCGCGCGTTGTCATTCCAGTTGAACAACTTGAACACGCGCGCTAGCTCTTGAGCCTTCCCCAAGCACATGTTGCTTGGGATCGAAGACCCTGGTAGAGTTGATGGAGAGGGGTCTGCCTCGGTGGTGGAGGCCACCAACGGGCTCGGCAATGACTGTCCGTCTGCTCGCCGGTCGGCCAGATGGGAATGGGATAGCTCCGGTCGTTCCGCACGCTCGAGGATCCCACATGGCACGCGTTGCGGGGTCAGGTTACGAGCACAGATCGCCTCGTTTGCAGGCGAGCGGACCCAAGTTTGGAACGGGCGAGTCGAGGGGACGAAAGCAGGAGCGGGTGAGCGGAGGCCGTAGCCGTACTCGTGGTGGCAGATGGTACCCGGTACACACTGGAGGAAGTTTGCAGCCGGTCTCCACCAGAAAAACTTGCCAGGCCATAGGGAGTGCACAAGCGCAGCGCAGCAGGCCAAGACGACGGCCAGTGCCAGACCAAGCAGTGACGCGCCGAGGGCGACCGGCGCGCTCGCCGGCACCCAGAGCGCCATGCTCGCCAGGAGCGCCATGGCAAACGACCACAGCAGCACGTGCGCGGCCGCCTCGGCCGCCGGTGAAAGCCGCCACCGAGCACCGTCCTCCGGGAGCGTGCACATCCCCAGTAGCGATGTGAGGACGCAGAAGCTGAGCATCTGCGACGCGAACAGCGCGAGGAAGAGGTACTCCTCCCGCGCCAGCAGCAGCACGGCGAACAGAGCACCGGCGGCAAGGACGACCAGCATGAGCGTCGCGCAGGTGCAGGCCTCGCAGCAGCCGGTATCGAACGGCGGCAGCGGCATCTCGTCCGCCGCTGCGGGCAGAAGCGTCAGCTGTTTCTCCACGTCGGGATCCGGCTCGTCAGTCTTTGATCCGGCTTCCATCCCGCACGCACAGTGGTACATACGTGAGTTGTGTCCACGAATCCGTACAAGCAGATCGAACAGCAAAGGTGGAGTATACTTCGTATATAAGACGATCGAGACGCCGCTTGCATTGCTCGCTGCTACTGTCCAAGGTAAATTGATGACCACACAAGCTGATAACTTGGGCGCGGCAGAACCAAGAAATATGCCGGACCAGACATGGCAAGCGGGTTTTACAACAACACAATGTGCATAAGTCTGAGTAACCGAGGTACACCTAGAGAAAGTGACCGCCTGTATATGGAGAAACCACATTATTAATAAAAACAAAATTTTAGTCCATTCTTAAACCGCTCGAATCAAAATACGTTGGCTTAGGACGCCGACCCGCAAATTCCTCGAGTATATGCCATTTTTTTGTGTCCACACGTGGTCCGCGGACATGACATGGGAGGTAGCCATCTAACGTTAGTTACAAAGTATCCTGCTGCTGGGAGGAGAAAAAGTAGGTAGAGATCATACATATGGTGAGATATTTGTGGTTTATAGTGTCCGGTTGGGATGAGAGAGAGAAGAGCGGGGGCCATGCATGTGCCGATTGGGAGGAGAGAGAGAAGAGAGAGAGGCATGCATGTGATTGGTCAAATGCATATCCGGACTCTGATAAAACTTCTCCATATTTGTTATCAAAATACCAAATTTAGGCGTCCGGACAGCTTCATGGACTGATACAGATTTTCATTGAATTAATAAAGAAAAGTTGTCTGAACACCACACACGGGAGTTTGGCGGGTCTCTGTTGGAGGCCCTCGGGATCATGTCCAATGCAAGGTGGGAGATGTGTGTAAAAATAAATAGGCTTTCTCGTAAGCACCGGCCGGTGCTTGTCTATTATATTTATGTATTTATATTATATTATTATTATATAATAATTGGAGGCATCATCTCCGTATCAGTTCACATCATTGACATTAATTACCAGGTAATCTCTATATTTTAAGAGTGATGCACAAGTCATTTAATAGCCACTAGATATAGCATTTACAATGTTGGGATTGATAACTAACTATGGTCAAGTATAGAGCTATACAATTCTCATGTACCGTGTGATCTAAATTTTGAACCCACCCTCTTCAATTTCAGTAATGATGGCTGTCCCTAAAAAAATGTTTTACAAAGTAGTGTGGTCTGAAGTACCCGGTTCGGCAGAAGGTAGGAGCAAAAAAAAATCATATCTTCTAAATATTGTTGGTATCTTCCTAAAAAAATCCATGACATGTACTAGTCATGAAGTCTGTTTGACATCACAAGCACAAAGTTCCATACATCCTCCTCTTGGTCCTCCACATCTAAGAGCATCTAACAAGGGCTGCCCAACCCCCCAACCCTCCCTACAACCGGACAGACGACCTAGTAAAAACCCCGGCCCAGACGGACGCCTCATACCAGCCCCAAATGCCCCGGCTGACCGACACCCCTCATATCCAGTCTAGATCCAAGGCGGATGGGGATGCCCGGTTGTGCCTAGGCGCGTCCACCATGTTGGATTCGACCCACGGTGGCCCACACTGATCCCACATATATTCGTCCTTATCCACTCTCCGGATCAAACCACTCCACTCCACTCCACCTCCAAGCTCTTTTCCGGCGAGCTCCTGCCTTCTTCGGCATGGCAGGTAGAGAATCTGAGTCCTACACCTTCCGATCTGTTAACTGTGGGCTCGAGACGAGATGGCCGTCCGCATTGCACTCCCCTGCTCCCGGAAGGAGTCCGCCCAACAACGGTCGGGCTCATTTGTGAAAGAGGAAAATGAAGGGCACAGCAGACCGCCGGACGTAGACAGAGCCGGAACAACAAGGACGGTTGCGGGAAAAAATTTAGACTGGTTTTAAGTTGCATGTAATTGTATCGATTTGAGGTTTCGTAATTGATGTGTCCGTTTGTCATGGAGAAATTTTAAGATGTGCCTAGTCACTGTCAGCGGCGCCCATGACTGAGCGCGTCGACGAGTTATTCAGCGTCCACGCCTGAGCGCGTCCATGTCTGTTACAGTGATAATGATATGCCATGTTTGTATATGTACTTAAGAAATTATTCATCCCACGGTGGCACTGCTTGCTAGTCCATGTCCGTTGTAAAAATGTTGTAAGATTGTTCCACTTGTCTACATGCAACAAATCAATTGAAGAGGCAGATCTGACAGGTTTTGTATGTACAAGGGATGTGCCACCCAAGAAATTGCCTGAAAATTCGGATTAGTACGTAGTAATTATAGCATTCATAAGGAGATGTACACCGACGCCTGCATAAATTTCGTGTCGGATGGAAGTATGGACGTAGCATCTAGATGCCTAAGAGTAGATGAGGAGGCAATGTATCTGATAGTAGTGTTTAAGTTCTGCTGCTAGTCCTATCCTGCACATAAAACTCAGTCGGTGTAGCAATAGCAGCATCTATTAGAGATATACCAGAGCAAGCCCTTGTAGAGCTTCAGTGCAAACAAAACTTTTAGCCATAAGACAAATACCTTAATGATGGACATACATGGGGAAGAGCCTAGATCTTTCACATATTGGCTTAGAACTTGCATATTATTTAAACAAAACTGGAACTTGCAATCTCATTTTGTTGCATGCATGCATGCATAGTTTTATGAGCCATATAGATCATTGTTCAAGCAAAAAATACCAAGATGAATATAGCATAAATGCACCCTGCAATGCTGCCTACTGTCTCAGTTTAGAATGAAAAGAAAGATGACCATTTTATGTGTGATCAAGGTCCATGGTGAAGAGAGGGGGCTGTCTAAGTTCCAGATCCCACTGTTTGTACTCTATTAATGAAACCAATCCTAATTTGTGTCTCTAGAACAATAGATTCACGTAGAGTAGGGGCTCAGCTTCAGCACGCACAATCAGTCCTGCAATGGATATCCTTGAGAACACTTTGCAGCATCCACCATTGGTTACTGAAATGGATTTTGGACGGACGAGGAAAGATCATATGCAATGGCATACACGTATATCATCCCAAGTTGGAAGATCATGCACGATGGCGTACGCGTTCACCATCCCGGGGCCTACCATTCTCAAATGATCGTAAACGAACTATACTTGTTTTTCAGTTTTGTCATGTTGCATTTTCTCTGCTCCCAGGTAGTTGCAACAATGCATAGGCCATTTTATAGCTCACGGCTCCAAACACCTCTATATGGACAGGGTTTTGATCGATGGTGAGTTATAGTTCTATAAAGTGCTCATGTACAGTCTGCTCTAAAGTTTCAGACCTGCCTCATTGATTTGATTAATGAGCCACGGTTCGCCCCATAAAACAATTGCATCGGGAGAGTCTGGAAGCATAACCAAGTGGTTAATAAACTTGTAGTTACCCACTAAAGTTCCAAAAACTAGGTAGCCACCACTAATAGAAAACAGGGCTTTTGTTCGTGCCAGGTAAGCCCATTAGTCCCGGTTCAGTCACGAACTGGGACCAATGGGCCCATTGGTCCTGGTTCATGAGGCCAGGGGGCCTGCCGGGCCTCGTGGGGGCATTGGTCCCGGTTCGTCTGGCCCCTTTGGTCCCAGTTCGAGGGACGAACCGGGACCAATGGGCCTCGCTCCTGGCCCACCACCATTGCTCCCGGTTGGTGGCCTGAGCCGGGACCAAAGGGTGGTCCTCTTTAGTACCGGCTCAAGCCACGAACCGGGACCAATGAACCAGCCAGGGGAGAGGGCTTTTGTGTGTAAAACATTAAAAGCAAAAAGAATTTTCTTAACTAAATAAAAAAGCAAAAAAGAAAAGAAAATAAATAAGTAGAAACAAAATAAAATAAATAAGTAGAAACAGAAAAAACTTTAATAAATAAGTAGAAACAAAATAGACTTTAATAAAGTAAAATAAATAAACTATAATAAAATAAATAAAAATAGCAACAGTATGTAGAAACAAAATAAAATAAATAAAGCAAAAAAGAAAGAATTTTCATAAAATAAATAAAAAAAGCAAAAAGGAAAAGAAAATCAATAAGTAGAAACAAAATAAACTTTAATAAATAAGTAAAAACAA